>NC_058410.1:91831946-91922830 GCF_002201575.2 Neomonachus schauinslandi | reverse complement strand
TTGTGTCTTCCTCAATTTCTTTCATGAGTATTGTATAGTTTTCTGAGAAAGATTATTTGCCTCTTTGGTTAGATTTAGTCCTAGGTATCTTATGGTTTTGGGTGCAGTTGTAAATGGGATCAACTCCTTCATTTCTCTTTTTCCTGTCTTCTTGTTGGTGTATAGGAATGCCACTGATTTCTGTGCATTGATTTTATATCCTGGCACTTTACTGACTTCCTCTATGAGTTCTAGCAGTTTTGGGGTGGAGTCTTTTGGGTTTTCCACATAAAGTATCATATTATCTGCAAAGAGTGAGAGTTTGACTTCTTTGCCGATTTGGATGCCTTTGATTTCTTTTTGTTGTCTGATTGCTGTGGCTAAGACTTCTAATACTATGTTGAATAGCAGTGGTGATAGTGGACATCCCTGCCGTGTTCCTGACCTTAGGGGGAAAGCTCTCAGTTTTTCCCCATTGAGAATGATATTCGCTGTAGGTTTTTCATAGATGGCTTTTATGATATTGAGGTATGTTCCTCTATGCCAATACTCTGAAGAGTTTTGATCAAGAAAGGATGCTGTACTTTGTCAAATGCTTTTTCTGCATCTTTTGAGAGGATCATGATTCTTGTTCTTTCTTTTGTTAATGTATTGTATCACATTGATTGATTTGCGGATGTTGAACCCACCTTGCAGCCCAGGGATAAATCCCACTTGGTCGTGGTGAATAATCCTTTTAATGTACTGTTGGATCCTATCGGCTAGTGTTTTGGTGACAATTTTTGCATCCATGTTCATCAGGGATATTGGTCTGTAATTCTCCTTTTTGATGGGGTCTTTGTCTGGTTTTGGGATCAAGGGAATGGTGGCCTCATAAAACGAGTTTGGAAACTTTCCTTCCATTTCTATTTTTTGGAACAGTTTCAGAAGAATAGGTATTAATTCTTCATTAAATGTTTGGTAGAATTCCCCTGGGAAGCTATCTGGCCTGGGGCTTTTGTTTTTTGGGAGATTTTTGATGACTGCTTCAATTTCCTTAGTGGTTATAGGTCTGTTCAGGTTTTCTCTTTCTTCCAGGTTATCTAATTTGCTGGCATAGAGTTGCTCATAATATGTTCTTATAATTGTTTGTATTTCTTTGGTGTTGGTTGTGATCTCTCCTCTTTCATTCATGATTTTGTTGATTTGGGTCATTTCTCTTTTCTTTTGATAAGTCTGGCCAGGGGTTTATCGATCTTGTTAATTCTTTCAAAGAACCAGCTCCTAGTTTCGTTGTTCTACTGTTCTTTTGATTTCTATTTCATTGATTTGTGCTCTGATCTTTATTATTTCTCTTCTCCTGCTGGGTTTAGGCTTTATTTGCTGTTCTTTCTCCAGCTCCTTAGGTGTAGGGTTAGGTTGTGTACTGAGACCTTTCTTGTTTCTTAAGAAAGGCTTATATTGCTATATACTTTCCTCTTAGGACTGCCTTTGCTGCATCTCAAAGGTTTTGAACAGTTGTGATCAATTCTGGAGAATGTTCCATGGGCACTAGAGAAGAATGTGTATCTGTTGCTTTGGGATGGAATGTTCTGACTATGTCTGCGAAGTCCATTTGGTCCAGTGTGTCATTTAAAGTCTTTATTTCCTTGTTGATCTTTTGCTTAGATGACCTGTCCATTTCAGTGAGGGGGTTGTTAAAGTCCCCCACTATTATTGTATTGTTGTCAATGTGTTTCTTTGCTTTTGTTATTAATTGGCTTATATAATTGGCTGCTCCCATGTTAGGGGCATAGATATTTACAATTGTTAGATCTTCTTGTTGGATAGACCCTTTAAGTAGGATATAGTGTCCTTCTTCATCTCTTCTTACAGTCTTTGGTTTAAAATCTAATTTGTCTGATATAAGGATTGCCACCCCAGCTTTCTTTTGGTGTCCATTAGCATGGTAAATGGTTTTCCACCCCCTCACTTTCAATCTGGGGGTGTCTTTGGGTCTAAAATGAGTCTCTTGCAGACAGCATATCGATGGGTCTTGTTTTTTAATCCAGTCTGATAGCCTGTGTCTTTTGATTGGGGCATTTAGCCCATTTACATTCAGGGTAACTATTGAAAGATAGGAATTTAGTGCCATTGTATTGCCTGTAAGGTGACTGTTACCTTATATTGTCTGTGTTCCTTTCTGGTCTATGTTGCTTTTAGGCTCTCTCTTTGCTTAGAGGACCCTTTCAAGATTTCTTGTAGGGCTCATTTCATGTTTGCAAATTCCTTTAGTTTTTGTTTGTCCTGGAAGCTTTTTATCTCTCCTTCTATTTTCAATGACAGCCTGGCTGGATATAGTATTCTTGGCTGCATATTTTTCTCGTTTAGTGCTCTGAATATATCATGCCAGTCCTTTCTGGCCTGCCAGGTCTCTTTGGATAGGTCTGTTGCCAATCTAATGTTTCTACCATTGTAGGTTACATATCTCTTCTCCCAAGCTGCTTTCAGGATTTTCTCTTTGTCTCTGAGACTCGTCAGTTTTACTAGTAGATGTCGGGGTGTTGACCTATTTTTATTGATTTTGAGGGGGGATTCTCTGTGCCTCCTGGATTTTGATGCCTGTTTCCATCCCCAAATTAGGGAAGTTCCCTGCTATAATTTGCTCCAATATACCTTCTGCCCTTCTCTCTCTTTCTTCTTCTTCTGGGATCCCAATTATTCTAATGTTGTTTCGTATTATGGTTTCGCTTATCTCTTGAATTCTGCCCTCGTGATCCAGTAGTTGTTTATCTCTCTTTTTCTCAGCTTCTTTATTTTCCATCATCTGGTCTTCTATATCACTGATTCTCTCTTCTGCCTCATTTATCCTAGCAGTTAGTGCCCCATTTTTGATTGCACCTCATTAATAACCTTTTTGATTTTGACTTGGTTAGATTTTAGTTCTTTTATTTCTCCAGAAAGGGTTTCTGTAATAACATCCATGCTTTTTTCAAGCCCAGCTAGTATCTTTAAAATCATCATTCTGAACTCTAGGTCTGACATCGTGCTAATGTCCATATTGAGTAGGTCCCTGGCAGTTGATACTACCTCTTGTTCTTTTTGTTGAGGTGATTTTTTCCGTCTTGTCATTTTGTCCAGAGGAGAAGAGATGAATGAGAGAACAAAATGCTGACAGGGTAACAATGTCCCCAGAAATATACTCTGAACAAATCAGAAAAGACCTGAAGCCAGGGGAAAAGAAAGGGAAAGAAAGAAAAAAGAAAAAGAAAAAGATAAAAACAAACAAAAACAGAACAAAACAAAACAAAAAAACAGAATATGATCAAATATGATCAGGCTGGTGCATAGATCAGTGCCCCACACTAGATTTTGGGTGTATTTTGGTCTGTTAGAAGAAAGTGCCTCCCAAAATTTTAAAGAAAGAAAAACTTATATATGTACAAAAATAAGGGTTGATATGATGAAGGGATGGAATATGACTGTAAAGATGAAAATTATAAAAAATTTTATAAAAGGAATTGATAAGAAGTTGTTTGAAAAAGGGAAGAAGAGGATAAAAAAAAAAGAAAAAAAAAGAAGGAATGTGATCAGGCAGGAGACTAGAACAAAGCCATACAGTAGAGATTTAGGGTATATTTTGATCTGTTAGAAGAAACTATATCTCAAAATTTTAAAGAGAGAACAACTTATATATATATGCCAAAAAAAGGGTAACTACTATGAAGGGATAGAATATGGCTGTAAAAATGAAAAATAAAAATGTTTTTTAAAAAGGGATTGATAAGATGTTGGTTGAAAAAGGGAAAAAGAAAAAGTCAAAAAAAAAAAAGACAGTTAAAAAAAAATTAACTTTGAAAGACTAAAGAATCATGGGGAAAAAGCTATGGATTCTATGTGCAGTATTCCCCTAGCGCTGGTGTTCTGCCATTCTCATTGATCGGTAAACTTGGTCTTGGCCAGCTGTTCTTGCTGATCTTCTGGGGGAGGGGCCTGTTGCCGTGGTTCCCAAATGTCTTTGCCGGAGGCGGAATTGCCTGCCCTTGCCCCGTCCGGGCTAAGTAATCTGCTCGGGTTTGCTTTCGGAAGCTTTTGTTCCCTGCAAGCTTTCCATACAGCTTTGGAGGACGAGAGTGAAAATGGCGGCCTCACAATCTCCACCCAGAGGAGCGGAGAACTTGGGGCCCCACTCCTCAGTGCGCCCTCAGAGAAAAGCAGTCAATCACTCCCGTCTCCCAGGTCTCCGGCTGCACTCCGTGCTCACCAGGCCTGTGACCGAGCATTTCTATCTCTGGCACCCGACCCCATGTGGAGTCTCCAAACCTCGCAGATCCCTGCGGTGCGCTCCCACACTGCTCCTCCCGGGGGAAGAAGGGGAATCTCCCCAGATCTGCCGCTTGTTGGGTCCCTGCTGGAGGAGCAGTGGCCCGACTGTGCCGCAGATGACAGTTTATGGCAACCCGGAGCTGAGAGCCCGCGCCTCGGCTCTGTCTCTGCAGCCGGTTTCCCCACTCTGATACCTGGGAGCTCTGCCGCACTCAGGTACCCCCGGTCTTTCTGTGACCCTGAGGGTCCTGAGACCACACTGTCCCAGCGAGGGTTCCACCCCCTGCTTAGCCACTGGAGCAACGTCCTTCAGCGGAGCCGACTTCTAAAAGTTCTGATTTGGTGCTCTGCGGCTCTATCACTTGCCAGAAACGGCAGACAGAGGCCCCCTCCCCCGCCATCTATCCTCCCGAATATTGCCTCAGATTCACTTCTCCGCATGTCCTACCTTCCAGAAAGTGGTCGCTTTCCTGTTCAGAGAGTTGTTGCTACTCTTTTCTTCGATCTCCTGTTGAGTTTGTAGGTGTTCAGAATGGTTTGATCCCTATCCAGCTGAATTCCTGAGACCAGACAAAATCCCAAGGGCAAAATAATTTAATGAAAGATTCTGCTAATGTAGAATGAAATATCTGATATTACCAAACTTCACTCCTAAAATAGTTCCCTTTGAAATGAATTAAAGAAAACTATTGTAACATTATGTTGATAACATATCTTTGTTACCATGAGGTCAAATAAAATTAGAATATATTAAAGATTATTAAAGAAAGTGAAGCTTATATATACTTTTATTTTTAAAATGACCTGAAAATTTTTTTGACTGTGTGGATTTTTTTTTTTTGAAAATGATCCATTTGAAATGGATAGGACTTTAGCAGAACTCATTTTGCTGTTACAAAAGAGCCAAGTTTTGAAGTACTCTAAATATTTACTTTCCTGCACTGCCAAGCAAAAGAAGTTATGCACAGTTGCAGTTCTTGGTAAAACCATAGGCCCTGGACATGTTCTTGTTAGTTGTGGCTTAAAGCAAAGAAAGTAAATTGTAACAATACCTTTTTGAAATAACATTTACTCTGGGCTCAATGATAACGTTTTCTCATCTTTTGAAGCAAGTCAGTTGGCGGCAATAACACCTTTTTCAGCATCTTAAGTCGATAAAAATATTAACTTTCCCAATATAGCCAGTTCCTGGGTTTCATTCATTCTGAGGATTTTGATTCCATCAAGGAAAAATTCTTATTTGACAGTATCCTTTTATAAACTGTAATGTTGATCAAAAAGTCGAAATTTGACAAGCAAATTTTGGATCGGAAAGAAAATATCAAAGCTCTATACACAGATAAGTGGGACAATGCTTGGAAATACAAGTGGTTTTGTTGACTTGATTTGGAAAAAGCAATAGCTGATAGTTTGCCCCACTGTGTTGGTATCAGAGAGTCTGCTAATAATCTACATGTAGTCTTGTCTATCACCCCAAAAATCATGAAAAATATCAGATCCAGCAACTTGACTATTTTTTACATTTCTTTCAAAAAATGGCAAATAAATAAATTTTCCTTCCACAGCACAGATATTTTTTTTCTTTCCCTTTCCTCCCTTTTTTTCCTTCTAGTATATAAAATTAGAAGCTCTTGCTGACTGTTCAAGCAGAGATTTCACATTCTTTGAAGGCAAAGTATATCCAACCCCCAAAATGGTACAATAGAGAGAAGTTACTCATAACATGCTTGAATTTGTGAGTATTTTTGGTCATAAACTGAGGAATAGCTTTTGATTTAAGGTTAGGAAATCATTATTATGACCTATACCTAAAATATTTAACTAAGCTGCTATTCTGGATGACAAAATTGGTGATTATCAGTTACAAAATCATTCCAAACCTGAAGGAAGTGCATCTGCAGAATAGAGAAGATATGAAAAAAAAAAAAAAAAAGTAAAACTTACCATTTTATCCCCAAATATCTTCAGAGGTATCTAGAAATCTCAAAAAAGTCTGCTTTAAAAAAAAATAAGCTGAACTAATTCAGGCAGCCATGAATGTGGAGAAAAAATGTAATGAACACCATAAATTTACCACCAACCATAGGAAGTAAGGCATTATGAAGACAGATAAAAACACCTGTGTATTTCAACAAGTTTGTTTCTGCTTTCTTCTGAGAGGTCATTCACTATCTTGAAGCTGAGTTTCTTAATTTCTGGTATTTTATTATGCCTTATTAATAAGTATACAGCATTACTAAACAGTATAGAGCACCATCTCTCAAGTTATTAATCTTTATATGTGACATCATCCTCTATATATTCTGTTGCAATTGCACATAATTATTTTGGAGAGATCTGTTCATGTATGGATGTGTAATTCTAGTTCATTAATTTTTCATAGCTGTGTAATATCCCATTATATTAGTGTTCTACCATTTATTTAATTCTCCTCTTGATGACATCTAAGTTGTATATCAGTTAGGAGAGTCAAAGTTTATGCTGCAATAGGAAGCAACCTGAAAATATCAGAAAAAAAAAAATGTATTCCTTGCTCAGGCAGTCTGCTATAGTTTAAGATGTTCAGCTCCGTGGAGTTGTCAGGGTTCCAGGTGATTATGATTTCCCACCTAGGAAATGACAGCCATCCAGATGTGGGGAAAGAAACAGAATTATTATACTATTCACTTTAATTTCAAGTTTGCTGGCCAGAACCAGTCATGTGGCTCAGAACAATACTTTCCATAAACCTCAAAAGGAAAAGAGAATCAGGTATTGGTGAGCAAGAGCATTGTTGACCACCGTTTGTTTCTAGTTCTTACTATTGCAAACCCTACTGATGTCTCCTTGTATTCACATGAGAGAAAGACTTGGGAGTGAAATTCCTAGGCCTAGGGAATTTCTTAAGTAATAGTCAAATCATGTTGTCAAAGATTTCTACTGCAGTCCCACCACAAGAGAACGAGAGTTTTTATTTCTCATAGTGTTTGTCAATACTAAGGACTAAAGTTCTCTTGTGATTGGTAAGCATATCATCTTGTTGCGATTTTAATTCACATCTGCCTGATTGCTGGTAAGGTTGACTATCTTTTTAATTTATGTTTCCAGCCACTCAGTTTGTCTTCTATGAATTAAATATTCATACCCTTTGCCCATTTTTCTATTGATTTGTCTTTTCTTATTAATTTGTAGAAGCTCTTTATGTATAAGGATTTTATGCATGACAAAGATACTCTCCAAATTTGTGGATTATCTTTTTAATTGTTATCACAACTTTAGAAGCACAAAATTTCTTTTCTCTAATTCTAATGCAAATTATCTCTTTTCCTTTACAAACGGTACTTTTTAAAAACAGTCCTTATCCAAGTATCATAAAGACATTCATTTTTCTAAAAATTGTAACATTTTGCTTTTCAGATTTAGTTCATTCTCATGGAATTCTTTCTTATGTTGTTCCTGAAGGAGTAAATTGATTTTTAGAATATAGAGAACCCACTGTTTCATGATTATTTACTGAATAGTACATTTTTTTCCTTCTGATCTAAATGTCACTCTTGTCATAAATAAGAGTCTGAGTATATAGAGATACTTTCCTTGATTCTCTATTTAATTAATTGATCAATATGTCTATCCATAGAGCTAATATACGATTGTCTATAGCTTTATAGTAAATCTTGATATCATGCAGGACAGATAACTTCACTTTGTTCTTTTAATTTAAAAAAATTTTGGTAGTGTTTAGTCCTTACTCTTCCTTACCAATGTCAGAATCATCGTAACAATGTCAATGAAAACTCTGTCAGGATTTTCAATAGAGTTGCATTACATAATTAAGCTACTTGAGAAAAAAATTCATCATTTTATGATAATGAGTCAAAATGATTGTTCATTTATCTGTTCATTTATTTAAAATTTTATAAATACCTAGTAACTAATAACATAATTTTCTCCATTAAAGTAATACACATATTTTGTTAAATTTATTCATAGATAGTTTTCATTTCTTTGTTTTTTTCACAATAATAAATGATATATTTTTAGAATTATATTTTTAATAATTTCATGGTTATATAAGAATGCAATTCATTGCTATATATTGATATATAAATTTAATTCCAGGGGCGCCTGGGTGGCTCAGTTGGTTAAAAGATTGCCTTCAGCTCAGGTCATGATCCTGGAGTCCCTGGATCGAGTCCCACTTCAGGCTCCCTGCTCAGCGAGGAGCCTGCTTCTTCCTCTAACCCTCCCCCCTCTCATGTACTCTCTCTCTCTCTCTCTCATTCTCACTCTCTCAAATAAATAAATAAATTAAAAAAAATTAATTCCAAATGTATGTTTGTATTTTCTCTTATTTTTCCTATATAGAATTATATTACCTATAAATAGTAATAGTTTTACTTCTTCCTTACATGTTTTATTAATTTTTATTAACTTTACTAATAATATTGAATGCAAGCAAGAATAGCAAACATCCTTATCTATTTTCACATTTTAAATAGAATGCTTCCAATATTTTACCACTAATTATAACTTATTTCATAAATGTTTAGTAACTAGCCTTCAACTGACTTAATGATCTTCAGTATGTTGAGGGTGTTTCTTTTGCTTTTATTTTTAATTAGCAATAGCTTTTATCATGAATAGTTATTGATTTTATCAAATGGTATTTTTTTGTTTCCATTTATCAGACCAGACGGTTTTTCTTTTTATTCTTCTATCTCATTTAATCTTTTTATTTCTAGGATTATCCTCACAATTATTACACTGCCACCTGTATTAAAGCTTTTGCATCGATATTTATAAGTGAACTAGTCTATAATTTTTATTCGTATCCTGTCCTTGTCTGATTTAGGTTCAATGGCTATTCAAGCTGCATAAACATAGTTGGGGAATTTTATCTCCTTTTCTATTCTCTGATAGACGTTCTATAAGATTGGAAATTATCTGTACTTTAAATGTTTAAAGAGGACACTTCTAAAATCTGGCCTCTTATTATCTGGTAACATATAACCTTCACTATTTTGTCTATAAAAACAGGCATCAAGTTTTTACAGGTTATACCAATATGGCCAAGTTCAATCTAATTCAGCTCTAAAATCAGTCTTAATGACAGATTTTTATAATCCTTATATCTCTTGACACAATAAAAAACATTTTGCAAATATGGCAAAGTGTTAGATTCTTAATTTTAAAACATTTCCAAATAAGTAAGAAAAAGATGAAGATGTCTGCTAAAATGAACAAGTAATTCATGAAATAAATACAAATAAAAATAACATGTATAACCAAAACCTCTCCAATTTGAGAGTTCTCTCTTAGAAAAAGTTAAATAATGGTGAGAGTGCTGATGAATGTTCAGTCAAATGGCCACTTTTCTATATAACTGGTGGCAATATAAATTGGTACCATCCTATTTATTATAGTTATTGAAAAGTTTTTGTATATATCTAATAGATCTTGGAGGACAGATGATTATCACTATAATGAAGATAGAGTATTATGATCAATATATTGTCTCTGTTAGACCCATAGTACCTATTCTAATGTGTTGGAATGGAGTAGAATCTAAGATTTGTTATCCCCTAATAAATAAATGGTTGTATCTGAGTCCCTAAAGTATACTAGTATTCCACATATTGAAAAATTATATTTACACTCCTATACTTCTAATAGGTCATAAATATTCAGCACCTTGAGTTATTTCACTTAGAAATAAACCAAAAATTGACTCATGACAATCTCCATGAGTGCTAAGTTATAACATTAACTGAATTCAAATGTAGATTTTATGGACAATTAGCCATTTTTCCAATAGTCTATGGTAACCTCTGTATCTTTCCCTTTTCCTATATTGTTAAAGTCAAAATGACCTGCAGTCCATTAAAATATCTTTCTGGAGAGTTAACATTATGAATGTTTCCCCAGCTTGCTAAAAATAGTAATTTTATCCTGCTTAAGGAAGCATGGTGCCTACTCTAAATATCTTCTTATTAAGGATAGAACTTTGTGGTCAATTAGTTTAACTCAATGCAAAATACAGATTTATTTAGAGAAGTTTCAATAAGAAAATCTGAAAAAGAGCTTACCATCAAATTTTTTTCACTTGACCTGATGAGACAAATCAAGCCCATGATGGTGATTTAATAGTGCAATCAGCAATGTGTCAAAACTGATTGATGTGTCCCTTCAGAGTCTAGCAGGCAACTTGATCACCAAAGTCTCAGACAAATTTTTCCCAAAATCCCTCTGACTAACCAGACCCAAAGAGATTGTTTTAGTCAATTATCTTTTGTTTTGTCCTTGAAGCACAATGATTTTTTTGTTGTTGTTTTTCAGCCCCTCTGCTTTGAATTGAATAGCACACAGTGACCTCAAGATGTTATTTACGATAGAGAGCTACACCTACCTTTCAAAATGTCAAATGTGTAGTCAGGTAGCAAAAAGTGATTTCTCTGTGGAGACTTAAGTAAGAAAGTAATAAATGTAATTTTCACAAAACACCAGTTTTAATAGCTATCAATGTGTTATAAACACAATGAAATTTATAATTGGTACTGAGTCAGCACTCAATTGCCTTCTCTCCTTAACTCTCACCTCCATGGGTGTAGACCTGCTGCTGAGAAGGCAGAACATACATCACCAGTACACACATCAGCTGAAATCTCACTGCAGTTCAAAGGTGAATCAAATCATAGTCTCAAAAATAATGGTTTTCTTTTTCCCTATCATCTGTACATTTTAGAAAGTTTTCCTAAAAGTTCTATGAAGTTCAAGGACATTTGTGTAATTTATCATGCACTCCTGTTCTTCCTCTAAGAGCTTTTGTAGAAGAGTAGCAGAGAGGGAATCTAGATTGTGGTGACTGAGAAGTTACAGGAAATGCTGTGTGGTTCATCTAAAGTCCTGCTATTCAAAGTACAATCTGTGGATCATCAGCCTGGGCATCACCTGGGAGCTTGTTACCAAGCAGACTCTCATGTCCACCTCAAAACCACTCTTCTCTTAATAAGATACCCAACGAATTGTATGAGCATTTGGAGAAACAATAATTTAAAAGACTGTTTTACTGGATTTAAATATGAGAGAGACCGATGGCTGCTTTATGTATTAGCCATACGACTAGTGCCAATCCCTTAACCTTTCTGAGCCTTAGGTTCCATATCAGTTCAATAATTAGTACTTACCTGTGCTGACACCCAAGTGGAGTTATTATGAAGATCTAATTATGACACCCAGCAAGGTATCTGACAACCTTAGAAAAGGTTATCAATCACTGTTATCATTATTAATTTTCTTAATAAGGAGCTCTCTTTTCACCAGTTCAGATATCTCAACATTTTCCATTACCTTACGTTAGATATGTCTTTTCCATGATTCTATAATAAGGATTTTTTTCTAAAAAATCTGCTTCATCTTTGCTGCCAGGCATATGGAGGGATTTTACTTCACTGCCCCTAATGCTTTGTGTTGGGCAGGGCCACATGACCAATCTGGCCAGTGGTCCCGGACTCAAAATGTCAGTTTTTGGTAGGAACATTTATTTGCCAAAGTAAGACTTTTTAGTGGTCTCTTGTCTCATCAGCCTTCTCTTTCTAGACGGTGGAGTTTCCATCAATCTGAGTCCCTGAGTGTAGGTGAGATCCCTTGCTGGCATGTGGTGAACATATGTCATGAATGAGAAATAAACATTTCTGGCATTTAGTCCCTGAGATTTTGGAATGGGTTGTTAATACGCCATAACCAAGTCTACAGTAACTGATAGACACATCTGCTTTTCAGTGCTAACCCTCAAGACTGCAGGGTGGTTTTAAATACTTCAATGAAACCATTAAGTCTTCTGGGCAAACCTTCACAAGATATATACCCTAAATATATATGTATGTACATACAGTGAAGAATCTGATTTATTTTAACACCCTCTTAATCTCTCTGATTCAGCTTTGCATCTTCAATCTGCCCTGTAGAGCTTAACCAAACTGATTTTCCTTAAGGGCTCTGGAATCTGACTACATATTCTAGATCAGTACTGCAGATACATCTCATGTGTTCTTTCATATTTCAACACAGAAAGGGATAATTGATGACAGTAAGTTTTCCTGAAGAGATAAGATATGCCCTTATAATCATTTATAACTCAGAAAATTTGCAAGCTTCTAATCATCCATCAAAGTAGACCAGAAAGATGAAATAAATGTTGTAGTATTGGTCTAATTATTTCAGCTTAATTTCCTAAATAAATACTCCTTTAAACCTGGTCTCACTTTTTTAATCCTCTTTTTCATTTCCTACAACTTCTCAAAAAATAACCTTTTCTCAAACCAAAACCCCCTCCACAATTTTTCCAACAAGTAAAATACAACAATGTGATGTATGATTAAGACCTTTTCTTTCCCTGGAGTTTACGTAGATTACAATGCAGATAGCAACCTGTTGAAAGCTAATTTGCAAAATTGCCCAGCTCTTGTCATGAGACACTTGTGTTCCCAGGTATGAGAAGCCTCACTGATTTATCCAACCTTAGCAATTAGAAATATAAGAAAGGATAAGAATGAACAAAACAGCTTAGTTTCTCAGAGATCACTAAATTTATCAGAGAACTTAAAATACAAGATCAGTATGACTCTGATGGTGTGAATTTTTGGTTCTGCACTAGTTACATCAAAGGACTAAAAGAAGCAAATACATTAATAATAATGATGGTAATAGTAACTATTATATATTAAGTACTTACTATATGACAAGAGCTATGAGAAAGTGTTTCCTTGCATTTATTTTTCTCACCTGTCTTTAAGATAGGTTTTATTATTACTATTTTATGGATAGGGAAACCAAAACTCAGAGTTTAATAAACTTGCCCAAGGTCACATTGCTAATAGATTTTGAAAATAGGACTTTCTTTTTTTTTTAATGTCCTAATATTGATCCTGTGAGTGGGTGCTTTTTTTTTTTTTTTTTTTTAAGATTTTATTTATTTATTTGAAGAGAGAGAGAGCCCAAGTAGGCAGAGCGGCAGGCAGAGGGAGAAGGAGAAGCAGGCTCCCTGCTGAGCAGGGAGCCCGATGCAGGGCTCAATCCCAGGACCCTGGGATCATGACCTGAGCTGAAGGCAGCTGCTTAACCGACTGAGCCACCCAAGCACCCCGAAAATAGGACTTTCTATCGCCAGAGCTTACATGCCTAACCCCTTTTGCAAGCCCCCACTATGCAGTGAGGTAGTAGTGGGTCTGGAGTAATAGGGGGTGGGGGAGAAGTGTTATGCCTTAGCTCTAGATCCAACTCTAGTTTCAAGGGTCTGTTTGACCTTGGATAGGACCACTAACTTGCTTCTGCAGCCAAGACCTGTTGACTGTTGGGATGCCTGGGTGGCTCAGTCAGTCAAGCATCTGCCTTTGGCTCAGGTCATGATCTGAAGGTCCTGGGATTGAGCCCCACCTTGGTCTCCCTGCTTCTCCCTCTGCCTGCCTCTTCCCCTGCTTGTGCTTTCTCTCTCTCTCTCTCTCTCTATCTATCTCTCTCTCTGACAAATAAATAAATAAAATCTAAAAAAAAAGACCTATTGACTGTTGTATGGTTCACCATCTTTTATAAAACAGATGCTTTTCTGAATAGCAACTTATGAACTAAATTTCTGTGCCTATAATCATTTTATATGTTTAAAAATGTCATTGACAGAATCTTTGCATACATATATTTTTCTAAAACAAAGAATGTGTTTTTTCATGGAAGCAATAACTTATTATTAACTTATTTTCCATTTTTATATATTAACATTTCTCAATAACCAATCTTTAAAGGAACTGGATTTCTCATTTCTCTCCACTGGTCATGTAAAAATTATTTCCAAGTAGTTCATCAGTTATTCAATATTAAGTTCCAATTAATTAAGAAGTTTTCCAAGAAAAAAAAGAAGTTTTTCAAGGTCCAGTTTTCAATATATATGCATCTCTGAAATTGAGAACCCTGACGAAGATACTAAGGAATTTTGAAAGTGACACAAAGATTAGAACCAAGAAATTCTGAGCTTGTTCACTGAAGACATTAGAAGTATATAATATGTTTGTGAGCAGAAAGAATCTGTTTATTATTATAATGTTTCTTGGTATTTTTTGTGATCTGACAACATAAATGCAGAAAGTAACTATAATACTGAGAAAGCATTGATTTGATTTATCAAAAGATTCTAGCTACCATTTACATTTATCAGTATATATGACTTCCAGTTGCTCCTTTAACTTTTCTGGGGTGTCTTTTACTCCTCTGTAAAACTTCCTTGACAAGTGTATGAGATTGTTGTAAGGATACAATGAGACAGGCATATGAAAGAGCTTTATATGCTGTAAATTATCATAAAAAAAAACACCTGGTTTTCTTTTTTAATATCTGTTGTTTAGTCTGCAAAGACTAAAAGTGTGTGTAGCCCAGAGTAGTTGTTTTATCAATAAAAAAACTAGATTAAGGCCTGCTCATTACTTGTCTATTTTTCCTTTATGAACACATATTTACTGACCCTCTTTTGCCTGTCTCTACACTTTATTCTAGTCAATAAGATCTCTAAGACCCAGAAGAAACACGGAGAGAGAGTGTGTCTGTGTGTGTGTATGTGTAGTGATTAGGAATAGGAAGAGGTGATAAGATTGCTAACTTTTTAAATCCCTGATGTAAATCTTCTCAGTGTTTGCCAGTGAGTATTTATCCAAATGGAGCTCATCATTACAATCAAATGTATAATTATATTTTTCTGTGATAAATGATTGGTAAACTGTTGTGAAGGTGGCTCAGTACAAAAAGTTCTGAGTATTCCTTTGATCCCTTATTTCTTAAGTATATGGCAATATTAAGGACCACAATATCTTGTTGAAAAATGACTACATACCTGAGAGGGTAGCATTATTTTGAAGCCTCATAATTAGATACATTTGGATCTTCAGCATCCAAACTATGGAATAAGGTCCAAAACAGAGGAGTGTTATCACTAATTTCATTCTATAGAGGCAATTTCAATAGTTTTGTTTTTGTTTTGTCCATAGTAAACAAACTTCCAACTTCAGCGCTATTTCAGAAGGTAATTATTTAAAATGCATTTACATAAATATGGATTTCATTACTGAGAGTATATGGAAATGACTAGATAAGAGAAGACATTTTTCAGGTTATTCATAGTTATAATTAACAATATGTGAAATCGGCTGCTAATTTTGAAAAGTGACAGAGTTTTCTAGCAAAATTTATTTTACTTTATTAAAATGTGCTCAATAAGATTCCCAAATGAAAATCAACTGTAGCAGTCTATTTCTCTAATAACATTTACAATTTTAATTATAAAATTAATTTTCCAGGATAGCAGGCTGAAATTAAATGTTATAATATTTGTGTTGACTTTTTTTTTTACTGGATCACTCATCTAAATAATTAACTTTTTTGCCATTTTGTAAGTCCAAATAACATATTATAAATATTCTACCAGCAAAGCAGAGTCCTAGAAGGGTGATTTCTAAAGGTTCTTTTCTGAAATTGCTATATATTCTTAGACAGTCTCATCGATTTTGAATAACTAAATCATACTTTAGTATTTGAAAGTTATTTAAAATTTTTCATTGAATTATACCATAGCAATAGAAGAGCAAATGAACCTAACCATAATGGTGCAGTTCAGTTGCCACAAGGTAAAAATCACCAATGTAGCAAACTCACAGATCAAGAAATAAGACATCATGAGCCACAGCATCAGCCTTTGTGCTCCCTCCTAATTCAAACTTAACTTATTTAAGAATTTCTAGTACTGGAGAAAGGTTTTACAGTTTTTTAACTTTCTAATACTTGTGCCATAAGTATTATTTTTTGGTTAAGTTTCTTTCACTTGTTATTTTTGTGAGATTAATCTATGTGGTTACAAGTAGCAGTTAATTTTTTTCCATTGTTTTGTATAATATACCATCACGTGAATAGTCTCTACTTTATCCATTTCTGTACTTTATTTATCTATGTACTTATCTTTTGATATATATTGGGGTTTTTATAAATAATGCTGCTATTAGAATTCTACTTCATGTCTTTCAGTTGTGTATACCTAGCAGTTGAATTACACAAATATATTCAATTATATGGGATGCTGCCAAATAGTTCCCCAAAGGGATTGAACATAATTTACACTCCCAAAAGCATCTAGTAAATTCTCCATTACTACAATATTGCCAATACTTGGTATTAACAATTTAGTCTTTTTTCATCTTATTTTTTTCTGGAAGGTGTATAATGGTGGCTCATTATGATGTTATGAGCCTTTCTCTAGTGATTAATGAAGCTGAGAATCTTTTCATGTTTTTATTGGCTTTCTAATATCTTCAACTTTGAAGTGAAGCGTTCAAGATTCTTGCCCATTTTGCTAATGAACTGTCTCTATTTTACTAGTTATTTGAAAGATTTCTTAATATATTCTGGATATGTGTTCATTTTCAGGTTTAAATGTTCTAAATATCTCCAACTTGGTGTTTTGCCTTTATGCTTTCTTTGCGATGTCTATAGTGAAATGAAGTTCTTAAATTTTAAAATAGCTCATGTATTAATCTTTTTCCTAAATATAGTTAGGAAAAAGCTTTTTGTATTTGTTTAGGAAATATCTGCCTACCTCAAGGTAATGTAAGAATTCTCCTATGTTGGGGCGCCTGGGTGGCTCAGTTCGTTAAGTGTCTGCCTTCCGCTCGGGTCATGATCCCAGGGTCCTGGGATCGAGCCGCACATCGGGCTCCATGCTTGTGTTCCCTCTCTCGCTGTGTCTCTCTCTGTCAAATAAATAAATAAAATCTTAAAAAAAAAAAAAGAATTCTCCTATGTTATCTGGCCATTTTATCCATAAGAAATTGATTGTTTTAAGGCGGGGGTCAGATTTATTTCTACATATATATCCAATTTACCTAGCACAAGTTATAGAAAAGATCAACCTTCTCATCTCCTCTGCAGTGATACCTTCTCCATAAATCAAGTGTCTAGATTACTGTGGGTCAGTTTATAAATTCTATTCTATATTATATAACTCTATTTTCATGAAAAACATAGACCTGTATTTCTTTTGATTTCTGCTGGCTCATAAAATAAGTTAGGATGTGTTCTCTTTTCTTCTAATAACATCGGCAAAAGTGTGTGTGTGTGTGTGTGTGTGTGTGAGTGTCCATTATTTTGTCCTAAATTGTATGGAAGAATTCAGCAAACCAGAACAAGAATGTTCTTCATGGAAAGGCTTTAAGTTATAGATTTAATTTCTTCAACGGGGCGCCTGGGTGGCTCAGTCGGTTAAGCGACTGCCTTCGGCTCAGGTCACGATCCCGGAGTCCCCGGATCGAGTCCCGCATCGGGCTCCCTGCTCAGCACGGAGCCTGCTTCTCCCTCTGACTCTCCCCCCTCTCATGTGCTCTCCCTCTCTCGTTCTCTCTGTCTCAAAAAAAAAAAAAAAAAAATCTTAAGTATATAAAAATTATTTAGATGTTCCATTTTTCTTCTTAATAAATTGTATCTTTTAAGATATTTTCCTCTAGGATATTTTTATTTCATCTACTATCTCCTGTTGCCATAAGATTGTTTGCTGGTATTAAAAAGTTTGTCAAAACTTATGAACAGTGTAATGTTTGTAGGATCTGAGGTGATACCATTTTTTTCATTCCTGGTATTAATTAATTGTGTCTTCTTTATCAGATATGTCCTTTGCAAATATCTTCTCCCATTCTTAGCTATTTACCTTTACCACGGTCTTTTATCTTTCTTCCTTTCTAATATATGCCTTTGAATGTAGTTAATTTTCTTCTAAATCCTGATTTAGCTTCACCCTACAAATTTTGATATGCTGTTTGCATATTATGATGTTAAAAATATTTTTTACTGTGTTTCTTTTTCACCCTTTGGACTTTCAGAAGTATATTGCTTAATTTCTACATTTATGAGGGTGCTCTATCCTCATTATTCATGGATTCTGTATTCAAGAATTTGCTTACTCACTAAAATTTATTTTTAACCCCAAATCAGTACTCCTATCACTTTACTGGGCATTGATGAACTTGCACGGTGTGGCAAAAAATTTGAGTAATTTGATGCATATGTTCCCAGCTAAGGTAGAAGAAGGCAACACAATACCTTCTTGTTTCAGCTTTCATATAGAAATGGATGAACAGGGTAAGGAGTAATGATATATAGTGAAGAAGCTTTGGTTCTGGGGCCAGTTGGGACAGGATTTGAATTCCAACTCTGGCACCTGTTATTGGGGTGTCTAGGCCAAGTCACTTCACATTTCTGAAACTTGTTTTCTCTTTTGCAAAAGGAAGAGAATAAAATCTACCAGGATGAGTATTTTTAGTATTTAAGAATATAATTTATGTGAGATCTGTAAATATGTATACATATTTCCCCTAGGAGCAATGGATCAGTATTTATTTAGTCATTGTTCACTTTATAGAACATAACCAATGCAAATAACAAGACTTTATCTTTTTTTTTTTTCTTGAAGGAATTTCTAGCTTAATTGACTTGTGTTCCCAATTCTTTTGACTTTATTGAAGCTAGATTTGTGACCTGGTATGTGTCAATCTGGGTAAAAATTTCCAGTGCACAGTTGTTGGGTCAGTGATATATGTTATGGGTTGAATTATATTCCCCCAACTTCATATGTTGAAGTCCTGTGTATCTTTACTCCCTTGGTAGATACCTGATTCTTTCACACTGATATCTTAATGTTGCTCAGCTTTTCTATTTTTCTCAGTAGTAAAGTCAATCTTAGATTAGTCCACTGTTGCTGAAAGCAGAACTCTCTTTTTCATTGGATTTTCTTATTACTCTATCTAATTTGTCTGCACTGTTATATTTTTCTGTATAATTTTCCAAAACAAAGCAAAATAATGGTATTTACTCCCTGTGCTTATGACTAAATCTAAGTTTATATCATGAAACTGATTGGACTTGGCTATTATTAAGTCCAGAACACTGGAAGATCTTTTTTTCCCCCTTTTGGTCAGTGTGTCAGCCAGGATAGATAAAGTTGATTACACTAAGGAAATAAACAAATCCCAAACTTAATGACTTCAAACAAACAAAATTTTTTTTCTTTTTTTATTACTCACACTTCATGGGTCTTGGGGTAATAGGGACTCTGCTTTTGCTTGATCTCATTAAAGATCTGGACAGATCTGGAACATCTCTAACCATAGCAGAAAATAGAAAAAGACTTAGCACTTAAAGTTCTGGCTCTTAAAATGTTCCACCTGGATATAACACATCTCTTCTGCTCACACATTCCATTGGTCAAGTCAAGTGACATAGTTAGGCTTTACTTCAAGGTCACAGAGACATTAAATCTTACTATGTGTCTAGGAAGAGAAACAGAATATCTCTGAACAGCGCTAATGGCTAATGCAACCGTTTTTTTAAGTGGCCAATGACCACCATTACCTAGTAACTGAAAGACTGTAAAGTTCTCAAAGATGGAGAATATGTTCTGTTTGTAATTGTAGAAATAATCTCTAAGATAGTTTTATTAGTTTTGTATTGTTGACATAACAAATTTCCACAAACTTTATAGCTTAAGACAACACAAATTTATTTTTTTAAGATTTTATTTATTTGAGAGAGAGAGAGAGCACGCACATGTACGAGAGACAGAGCGTGCTCATGCATGCATGTGCAGGGGGATAGAGGCAGAGGGAGAGGGAGAAGCAGACTCCTTGCTGAGTCCCACCCGGGACTCAATCCCAGGACCCTGGGATCATGACCTGAGCTGAAGGCAGACACTTAACCAACTGAGCCACCCAGATGTCCAACACAAATTTATTTTTTTACAGTTTTGTAGGGGAGAAGTCTGGCACAGGTTTCACTGAGCTAAAATCAAAGTGTCACCAGGATGTGTTCCTTTCTGGAAGCACTGGGAGGAAGACGGGAATCCATTTAGTTTGAGTCATTGGCAAAACTTAAGTTCTCTGTGGTTATGGGACTAAGGTCTCTGACTTCTTGTTGGCTCTAAACTGAGGGCCACTCCCAGTTGCTAGAGACTATCACATTCCTTGGCTCAGGGCCCCCTTATTTCATGTTCAAGGCCAGGAAAGGCAGAGATTCTTTCTCCCCGCCCCCCCCCACATAGTATTTAGGTCTATTATATAATACTGTATTATAATACTATGTATAATTATATAATAATTTTTTAAGCAAGATTTCTTTTTTTTTAAGATTTTATTTATTTATTTGACAGAGAGACAGAGACAGCGAGAGAGGGAACACAAGCAGGGGAAGTGGGGGAGGGAGAAGCAGGCTTCCTGGGACTCCAGGATCATGGCCTGAGCCGAAGGCAGACACTTAACAACTGAGCCACTCAGGCACCCTATATACATAAATTTTTTAAGATTTATTTATTTATTTTAGAGAGAGAGAGCATGAGCAGGGGAGGGCCAGAGGGAGACGGAGGGAGAATATTTCAAGGAGACTCCCTGCTGAGCATGGAGCCTGATACCAGACTCAATCCCAGGACCCTGAGATCATCACCTGAGCCAAAAATCAAGAGTCATATGTTTAACCGACTAAGCCACTCAGGTGCCCCTACACATAAAAATTTTCATTTTAAAAATACTGAAAGAGAATTTTTAAAAATTATATCTGTGCTTTACCAATCTCAATCAGCTAAATGAGGGCTATCTACTCCTATATATGGAGAAATACAACCATAGACAAGGACTCATTTTTTTCTTTGTTACTAATTAATCTTGATCCTTTAAGGGATAAATGAAATTAATATTTTATGAAGCATCAAATAGAATGGTCTATGGTGAATGCAAGAAAGAGCTTCAACAATCTGCTTTTCTACATGATTCAAGGGGTTTGCTGAATAAGCAACTCAAATATTCAGGAATGAGTTCTATATATGATGAAAATAGTAGCATATACTTCTAAGGCATAATGTAGTTTTCAAATAAATATCATCCATGTTATTCCATCATATCTTCACAACTGCTCTGTGATATAGGCAGGGCAGCAACAGTTAATCTGCTTTTACAGACTGAGACTTGGGAGTGATAAGTGATGTATCTACAGTTTTAGAGCTAGTTGTGGCAAGGCAAGAAATCTTTTAATCTAGGTCTCTTTCTACTTCCTTGCATTTCTTTCAGAGAATCACCCAGCTGCACAGAAACAATGGAAAATGCGTACACGGTTGTTCCCCCACCTCATATGCAGGAGTGGGAGTAGGCTGGTATGTTGGTTGATTGGTATGTGGCCGGTGAAAATGTAGTAAAAGATCTCGGAATCCACTCTAGGGAGGGGTGTTCTGTTTTGGCACGTCCTAGCTATGTAATTGCGGGCCAAAATAATCATTCTGAAAAATACAGGCATTGATACCTTGTGTGATTTATGGTTTTATGACTTTGAAAGTATCTATGTGGAAGATAGTTTCTCTACCATTGCCGAAGGTGTTTTGCATTCTCTTTCTGCTAATAAAATTAAATTCTTGATGTGAGGACAAATCACTTCATAGACTGTATGATATCACAGTGGATGACTTTTACCATCATTCTGTCAGTTCTAAATATTCTACATTTTACAGGGTTGGTTATATTAAGAGGTAGAACAAAATGTTCATTTGATTAGAGGGAGTTCTGCGTTATGGTGACACACTATATTCCATACGTTCACAAAACATGTTGCCATTCAGAAAGCCTTGCCAACTGTGGGAGGGGCCAAATATTTGCTCTCATTCTCTCTGGTGTCAGAGATATGTATAAATCTAGTCATACCACTCTTTGTAACATGTGTGTATCAGACTCTTTATACTTAGCTTAAGTTTTTAGCATACATTATCTCCCTTTAATCCAACCATCTGTTATGTAAGTTTTGAAGCTTTACTTCACATGTTATAGAACAGATAGTATGAAACCGTCATCATTCACATTGTCAGAACTCAAGATATAAGTAACTATTCTCTTCTTGTTTCCATTTAAATCATCTAATTTCTTTTCAGAGTAACTGTAAAATTTAGAAATCATTTTCATCAAGATCAAGTCCCTTGTTTAAACTAGTACGTCCATGCCCAGCTATCACTTTTTAAAAATCATCCTTTAAGATGAAACCTTGTCTCTTCTCCCTGAATTTTACTACTTTCCCAATTTCTGTTATCTGTTCTTTTGCAAGAATTTTATTCCCCCCACCATTTTTTTTAAGCAGGAAACTCTGAGATAAAAATAGATAGTCCAAAGTACGATAAGAACCCATAAAATTATGCTGCTAAACATACCAAATGACATTAGATCATCTGATTTAATATATTATTTTATGTATTTGAATGCATATATTGGTTGCTTAGACATGAATTCTCCTCTCAAGTAAGTCATTGTTCATGGAGGAAAAATAGACATATAAAATCATACTTCAATATGATATGATTTAGTATTAATAAAGATATGTAGAAAACACTCTGAAAGGATATGAGAAGGTAAATAAGTAAATAAGAAAATGATTCATGGAGGAGGTGATATGTAGGTTGATTCTTCAAGGATCATTTTAGTGGGATGTAGAACTGAGTAGAGAGTAGAGTGCAAGCATATTGCAGGCAAAGATAATAGTGTGATTTATTAGTTATCTACTGCTGCATGACAAATACTATCAACTTAGCTGTTTGAAACAACACACCTTTATTATCTCATAGTTTTCATGTGTCATCTTAGCTGAAGCATGCTTATCTGAGTCATCCACTCGGGGTCTCACATGGCTGTGATCAAGCGGTTGTCCTGGTTCATATTCTTATTTGGAGGCTCCATTAGGGAAGAATTGGCTTCCAAGCTCATTCAGATTGTTGGCAGGATTAATTTCCCTGTGGCCATATAGCTGATGTCCTGACTTGTTACTGTCTGGAGGCTGGAGGCTGCCGTCAGATTGAGGCCACACCTAGCTCCCTTCCATATGGGCATTTCAAACATGGATATTTGCCTGTGTAAGGCCAGTAAGGGAATCTCTCCCTTTTAAGGGCTTTCGGTTGCCTAAGTCAGACCTATCTGAGATAATCTGCCTTTTTTATTAATTCAAAATCAACGGATATGAGACCTTAATTACATTTGAAAAATCCCTTTACTTTTGCTACATATTGTAAATTTATCACAGGAGTGATATCCCATCACTTTTGCCATATTCTATTGATTAGAAGCAAATCACAGTTACCATGTATGCTCTAGGGAAAAGGATTATTCAAAGGTGTGGCCACCAGAGGTTGGGAATTATTGAGGGTTACCCTAGGTTCTGACTGCCATAATGGGCAAAGACAAGTATTCATGAAATAATACAGTACTGCAAAACTGCAAGTACTATAGGGGGTATCAGTTAAAACACCCTTTCAATAATCCAGAGAAAGGAGGATGGCAATTTTGGTAAGACTATGGAGGTGAAAAAAGAAAAAAGAGAAATCAGATATAAAAATATATTTAAGAAAAATATAATTACCATGAACACTGAAGATGGGAAAGAGGGAGGGATATGAGATAACTTATTTTTGTCTAAACTGGCTATATAATCTCTGGTTCAGGGACCCCTCAACCTGAGGTTGAATATAGGTTTTTGCCACTCTATTAAAAAAATATTGCTTGAGCATATTTATTATGCAAAGCATTCTGTTATGTATTTCATGGAATTCAAATATTCATATATTATCTGATTCAAAGAGTATACAAGACACAATCTAAATGACTAGATATACAAAATAGTGTGTGATATAATATGTGATGGAATGTAATGATGAGGTATCTAGTGAAGTAACTTGATTTTATGCAAGACTGTAAATCAAGGCAAGATTTAGAAATGAAGATTGGGGCTAATGTAGGTATTTTGAGTGAAAGTTAAAGAACTTGAACTTTGTCTAATAGACAATAGAGAAATCAATGAAGGTTTTGAAGACTGAGAGTGATATTAGCAAAACAGTGCTTTCTGAAAATTAATTTGCAAATTAATGAGCATAATAGATTTGATGGATAGAATCTGGAGATAGAGACTCTTTTAAAGGAAATATTTGGGACTCCTGGGTGGCGGTCAGTTAAACATCTGCCTCAGCTCAGGTCGTGATCTCAGGGTCCTGGGATCTAGTCCAGCATCAGGCTCCCTGCTCAGCAGGGAGTCTGCTTCTCCCTCTCCTTCTGCCCCTCTCCCCACTCATTCTCTCTCTCTCTCTTTCTCTCTCCCTTGCTCTCTCTCTAATAAATTATTAAAATCTTTAAAAGAAAATAAAGGAAATATTTGTAATCTAGGGTTGAAGAAATATGAATTTGGGCCCATGAAATTGGAAAATGATACAAGGTGGAAATGATTGTCAAGAACTTTCGCCAAAACTGCACTAGGTTTGCGGTTGCAGAAAATTGCTACAGTGGGCACTTGCTTATTTGATATTTTTACCTCCTGACTAGCATTTTTAAAACATCCTATCTTACATATCAAAATCACTGTGAGTGCACATTCCACTTTTTATGTGCCTTTGGCATGACCCTTGATCACGCATAACAATCAATCAAGAACAGAAATATGTACCTCTTCTCCAAGGCTAGAGATTTCTGCTTTACTGGATAATAATTATTCTATTAATAATACTATTGCAAAATGCTATTGAATGTGTATTAAATGTAGATAATATTCTGAATACTCAACAAGAATTATCCTTAGAATAAACCATTTGGTTGTAAAGAAGGTACAGGTAAAGAAGCTGAAGTGAAATAACTTGCTCAGATTCATACCCTCAGTTAGTAGCGGAGTGAGAATTCTAATTTGGAATATGGATAGAAGTCTATGGTAGAGCTCATACTCTTCAGCATTATGCAATGCTCCTAGTTTAACACTGTACAAAACAAACAAATACCATTAATACTTTGTAATACTTCAAATTGGTTCTCTATTTTCTTCCTTTTGGATTCCTATCCCACTAAACTATTTCTGCAAATGAATGATACGGCTTTTCCACCTTATGTTATTACCCCCAAATGAGGAAAAATTAAACGTTAATGAAGATGGCTTAGTATTTTTGCATAATAAATTGGAAAGGGGAAGGAAGGAATCTGTCAATGTATTTCTGGGTTGAGAAGTTTTGAAACATTATAATATAGTTTTAAAACATTATAATATAGTTTTAAGTATTATAGCTGTCATGGGCAAAACTAACATACAGCCTATTCAGTTAAATGCTCCCAATGGTATAACCTAAAGTAACTATGAAGTCTTGTGTTCAATAAATTTCTCCATTGTTTTGGAAGCTTTTCTGGAGAATTTACTTATTTACTCATTTATTCAATTGTGTTCTTTCAACAGTGGTAGACATGATAAAGATATTGGCAATGCAGAATGAAGATGAGATTGTCCCTTTTTTGTCTTTCTGGGGCAGACTTTGAATTACCTTTGTGATTTGGAGAGGAGTACAGAGAGCGAAGTGATTCCAGTCTCTGGAGAGATTCCTTATCTCATTTGATAAAGGGAACTATCAAAAAAGGTAGTCTATATCAGGGGCTGTGGCAGGAAATAAATTTCATGGTAAGAAGTCACCAAGTGCAAGCACTCATTAGGAAGTGTAGGGCAGAGGATGAGAAGAAAGTGTCCTCCTAAAAGCAGAAGGACATTGAGCACCTTGATAATTGTCCTCTGAATTTTGTTTGTGCAGTGAAGAATGCTCCCTTATTCCAAGCTAGAACAGACTTGAAACAATGTAATACTTGTTATAAAAACCAAACCAAAGTAAGAAATGCAGACAATATAAAAATAGGATGAAAGAGATGTCTGTTGCCCACATGGCCACAATGACACACACACACACACACACACCAAAAAAGTGATTTTATGTAATTAGCCAGAGTATTTTGATGACACTATGCCAAAATAGCTTCATTGAAATGAACTGTTTGACATGTTTGTAATTCACAAATTATCTTTTTGAGGTAGATCAAGTTATATACTACACTTGACTTTGTAGATAAACATGAGTTTATTACTGCACTTTTGTGAATGGATAGTAATGCTTAACTTTCAGTGGGTGATCCATTTAAGCTCTCTTGTTTTAAGGAGGAGATAGTTCTATCACTGGTCTAAATAACAAAATTCTTATTGTTCTATATCGTATGAAGTCTGAAAAAAATGGGGATATAAAAAATATGAAGAGACTGGCAAATTAATGTTTCGACTAAAACTGGTAGTAAGCAGGGCAATTTCTGACTGAGATCTGTTTTCCTGAAAGTGTGTAGTGCCTAATGCACCTTCCCTAAACTACCATGTGGCCATCTTAACCTACCGTCTTGGGAAAAACAAAACTTTCCCATAATGTGGAGAATTTTTTTAAGAAGATTTACTTATTTATTTTAGAGAGAGAAAGAGTGCCAGCACGGGGAGGGAGAGACATAATCTCAAACAGACTCTGTACTGAAGGTGGAGCCCAAGCTCACGACCCTGAGATCATGACCTGAGCGGAAACCCAGAGTCAGATGCTAAACCGACTGAGCCACCCAGGTGCCCCCTAATGCGGATAATTTTAAAGGGTTCTTAATCACCATCATTAGCATGAATGTTCAGAAATATCCATTAAGATTTATTCATTTACTAGAACATATTTATTGAGCTGCCACAGTAAACCAGACACTTCTAGGCTCAGGGAATATAGCAGTAAACATAATACTTTTTGAAGGAAATAAGCAGACTTTGAACACAGAAATCTATGTGATTGTTTAAGGAGGAATTATGAGGTGATTGGTATAGGGCATAAAAGAAAATTTAGGCAGAGTAAGAGGATGAGCGGGATTCTTTGTTCTATCAGTGGTCAGGGAAGGGAGGAGAAACATGGAGTAATTATCTCGTCAGCCCCGTGGATATCCAGTGAAAGGGTGTCGAGGCCAGAGAAAGAGCACAGGCAGAAACATTAAGGCTTGGCAGGTTCCAGGAATTGTCAGGAGGATAATGTGCCTGGAATGAGCCTTCAGCTGTAGGACATAGGATCAATTTAAGATATTAAAGCACAAAATTAGTTGGCTGGGACAGACCAGACCCAATAAACAGAAATGAATAAGTATCTGCACATAAAAATGTTATTAAGACTCTTGAACTATGTGTAGGCTACTCATACTATTTAATACTAAATGAGGCATCTGTAACTAGCCATTCTCTTCCTTGAATCTATGCTATCCTAAAACCTGAATGTCTTCTCCTACCATTCACTGCATTCTGTTTCCTTTCGTTGATTTTGCCAGTTTCATTTTAAACATTTTTCTGAGTACTTTTTACATCAGTCTACTATCATTATTGGAAGATATACTGATATTTAAATTAATTTCATTTGATTCGCATCCACTATTTTGTAGTAACAATGCTCTTTATAAAATGAAATTTGATATTAAGGGGCTCTCCTGTATGTTATTTAAATGGGTTTATTTAATAATGAATTGAAAGAGGTTTTTTTTTTTTTTTTTACATATAATGAACAATAAATTCTTTCTCTGTAGACCACATCTCAGTACAGAAGCTCTTTAACGGTCCCAAGTGTGGACTCTACCTCAACACATTACGATCTGACATCTCTGTATGCTTATATTATTGGAACATTCATCATGCTACACTGTAAACAAATGAAAGACAGTCTGCTAGTCTTGGGAAAAAAATAAATGAAAGGGATAAACATAAGAATAGCAGAGCATTCACCTTTTCTCTTTTCAGTCTAGTTGTCAGTAACATCAACATTTACACATCTGGCCTTTAGAGGTATACCGTATATTTATTTAAAATTTAAAGAAACATTTTAGTCCTACTGATATCTAAAGCTATGTGAGTGGGTTTTTTTTTTCCCCATCTGGGGAAATTTTGCAAGTCAGGTTTTATGTAACCAACCCAAAGTGAACACAATGTGCTAAGCAACTGAGAGTTTCACTGTTTTAGTGACTCTGGCTCTGAGGAAGGATTGTGACATTCTATTTCAGGCCATTTTCTCTAATAGTAATTTTATTTTCATTGGTTTACGCAGCCAACTCAGCACTGGAGCTTAGCTATGGAGTAAAGGGCACCGTGTGTTTAAAACTTTATTATTACTGTCTCCAGTTTTTTGGACATTTTTGTTTGGTAGCATTTCATCCACATGCACAAAGCATTTTTTTTTTCCTTGCATGCAATGCTCCAATAAAAACGATTCTAACCTTTTTTCAGGTCTTGTAGTTGCCTTGATAGCATGGCTCTGCATTTTAGGGAAATGTTTTGAAAAAGAAAGCACTGTAATTATTAAAGATCCACTGACAATTACTTACCTTCTGTAGATGTGCTAACTTCACAGAAACTGAAGTTTCTTAATGACTATGAGCATTTCCTGTAACAATTCAGAGTACCTTTCATGTTTGAATGGAGGCTATTTTCTTAGATCCTGGATATAATTTTCCAAGCTAAAGTATTATGTCCCATTTGTTTGTACTCTTCCAACCAGTGATCTACTCTGTGATGTATGATACCTGTCTGAGGACGCACACATGCTGGGAGGGCACTCAGGAAGCAGATCCTTAACTGCATCATTACCTATTACTCGGTGTCTCCTAAACTCCAAGAACGAAAGACCTTTCTTTCCAGTTCTTTATAATTTTCACATATTCTCTTCTTCACTAAATGCCTCATTAGCTTTATCTTAAGGGGGCTTTGTTTACCTAGAAATTTGTGTTCATTGTTAAATAAGACTATTTTTCAAAGTGACAAAAACACTGTATTGCCATTGTACTACTTCGAAATCTGTTGCTAAAAGTGTTCTATTTAAAAGTCAAGACACAAATCGTATGCTTGCTTATAACTGCTTTCGGATTAAAATCTTCCCAAGACCTCTCTCCATGTGATGGCCTCTTAGCTCACCTCTGTTTGGGTTAGGGCCAAATTCACGTCTCCAACACAATGATTGATTCTCTGCTCTCCGGCGCACAGCATGTGCTCATGACCCAGGTATCAAATGTTGATTCGACCTTATGTGTTGATTCTGTGACAGTCCTCACTTTGGGAGTGTCTACTATCTAATTTGTATGCTAGATGTTAACCAGATGTGCAATAATAGGAGAGAGGATTCTCAGATTTTACCTAGAGGTTATATACCTGTGGTGACCATTTTTCTAAACCAAAAATTGAGACAAATTGGTTGACAAATATGAATAAACTCGTGGGCACAGAGGGAGATAATATTTTAAAGTAGAATAATCCTGGAAAAATTCACAAGTTTAGACACAAACAAACCCCAATACATAGACACACGCATACACATATATCCTTGGTTAAAAGCATAGCCACTCCGTTCCCCTCAACAGAAATAACCACTGACCAATGGAAATGTTCCAAGTTTATTCAGTATAGAGATATGTATACGTTGTGTGCATCTTCCGATTCAGCCAGCTTAATTTACACAGGTTTGTAGATTCATGTCAAGAATGTACTTAAATATTAGGTATGTTTCTAATAACCCAGTGAATCCAAATATTTTAATTTTATGCTTAGATATAGCAGTTTGTGAATTTATAGCAAATAAAAATTTGAAGCCCTTCACCATTGGGATTTCACATTATTTTTTGACTTCCAAACATTCAAACTATGTATATAGCTCATGCTACTATATTTTATTCAATGAGAGAATGGCAAAAATATTGTTTTAAATATGTAAGTGATATAATAATTTCATAGCATATTAAATATTAAAGTAATAATTCATGACATCATCCTGACATTATATTTTCTGTACACACACACATTATGCACATATATATGCTTATTTATTTATCTTTAAAATTATAGACTGATTTTTTTGACACTTTTTAAACTTCTTTTAAGAAATAAACATTTCCAATGGCTGAAAAAGCAATCATCACAATCAAGGCAAGGATTTCACAGTATAATTGCCAATAAAAGTATTTCAAAAAATTCATGTTCAGTTTAAAGGTCCATATGGACAGCCACAGTCATCTTGGAGAATCTATAATGAGGGTAACTCTTATGAGACTTACTCTCTTCCATACGGAAAAAAACAATACAGCCTTGACATTGATATATGCAGTATATTTTTAAGATGACATTTGCACAATACTGTTCTTGCCAGGAAAAAGTAACAATTCAAAGAAGAAGGTTTTTTTATAGTATGGTACACTATGACTGAAAATGCCAAATGTTCAATGGCTACACTTTTTCTACTCCTTCTTTGAGCAAGTCAATACTATCCTAATGGAAATATTTTTTAGATGATCCAGTATGTATAGTGATCCAATATGTATAGCACTAAAATATTTATCTAAGGGAATTTAGAAGGTGATCAAATGTGATTTTTCAAAGAAATAAAAAGATAAATATCATACAAAGCTTTCAGTTTCATTCATGGTAAGAAATGAGCACATCTGTGTGCATGTTTGTATCATATGTCCGAGTGATAGAATAGGAGCTATGCTTAGTTAAACTGGTTGGCAACAACAAATCGGGTATGGCAGCATAGACTTTAGATAATAAGATCAAATAAAAAAAATACCTTCGAAAGTCAATGAGGAAAAAATGAAAAGGATTAAGTTCAAGGGCAGGCTGAGTCAACTCCACCAATATAATACAGAAACTAATTAATGAGCAAAAGACATATAAAACTCAGTTCACAAATTCAGGCGTGAAAGAAATATAATTTTATTTTTTGAAACTTAATTTTAGATTCTAAGCCTCTATTCTGTTGGGCAGGTAAAAAAAATAAATTAACATCTGTTCCTATGGTCATAGCCTCTACCCCTGCCAATGACTTCTGTTACATGATTCCGAAACCCAATGCCACGCTGTGCTGAGGCTGGGTTTCCCGGGGTATCTTCAATTGCCAGCATGGCCTCTCCGAATGCAGACAATCCCTGCTACTCTTTGACACATGGGGCCCTTCATTTCTATCGACTTAAGATTCTTGACGTAGGCATTTTTCTCTGGATCATGTTGCATTCCTGGTGAGCTCCCCTGACTGTAAGCATAGCACCCACCAGACTTCCTTCTCTGTCTCCGTCTCTCCCTCTCATTTCTTCTCCTCCCTGGTAAAAATTCCTTCTTCGTCTCATGTGGCTAGGACTACTGAATGAAAATTTCAAGTAGGCCCGATGATGTATGCAGTAAGAAAAAGAACTTGGAAGTTTATAACTCTTGGCCACGCAAGAATCCCCTCAAACGATAGATTGTGTGGATCCTGGAATGCCACCAAGGCCCCCTCCAGCCTGTGGCCCGGAATAGATTTGAGGGACAGAGTCCACAGTTCTGAGTTCCTCTCAGCTGGCAGATTCCTCATTTCATGAAGGCTAGTAAGCCCTCCAAACCCAGGAAACAACTTTATGTAGAAACAGGCAACCTCACATACGACATCCACTCACTTAGATCCTAATCCTGTGTTTGTCCTTTGCACCAAACTTTGGTTTGGCCGTAAAGCAAACCAAAAACAATCTTGCACAAGTCTGAGTCATCATTCTCCCAGACTAGGACCTACACCGGTCTTGGTGGTCTAATCCAGCTCTATTATCTCCCACTCTGAGGCTATGAGTTTTGGACACAGAAGGCAGAAAATATGCTGTATTGTGCAGAAAGGGAAACATGATGAGTGTAAGTAAGAAAATAAAAGTTAATATCTTAAACTATTACCCAGCCAGTCCAAGTATAAGTGAACAAGAAAAACACCTTTAGGTCACAGTACATGAAAATGGTCAAGAGCTTTTATTCTTTAAATTTGATATTTATAAGAAATAGAAGTATACTGTATAGAATTATGAAAGAATTATCATATTATATTTAGCAAGAAAAAAGATGCAAGAGTTCAATTTTAAAAACACCTAAATTCACCAGTGAATCAGTCTTGTTTCTTAGTGACCCTTTTTGCTGATTCACTTGCTGCCAAAGATTGGGGACATCTCTAGGCTGGCCCTGGTAGAAATTGGACAATAGGTGTATTTCTTTTATAAACTTATGACATTCCTCTTAACAGTGATTTACCTGATTTCTTTGTGTTCTCTTTCTTTCTTTCCTCTTAAAACCTACTTTGGAGAGGATGTAACATGACATATGTAGCATACTTAGAAAACAACTTGGTAAACAGGGAAGTTCCGTTTAGAGGTGAATAAATCCTTCAGGAATCTCAAGCCACTCGGTATCATTTCTGTGTCTCTCCTCTAAGGAACACAAACGTACTTTCAATTTGAGACCACTAATTATTTTAGTAACAAATTGATAGATTTTTCTCCCTCCACAAATTAAATATTTAAGAGTTATAATTCAGTCCCTCACCTATGTATCTTACTTGACATTAAATGGAGAATTCTACAAGATTAATCTAGTACTCTGCTTTGAGAAAAAATTTTAAGCAAGGAGGGACAAGTGTTTACAGAGCCAGCAACACATGATACAAATACTGGGGCCTCTGGAAATCAGTGCACAATTAGGTTCTCTTTTCTTTCTCATTAACTCCACTCTTCCTGCCCATAAATAAAACTTGACTATAAGTTTATTTCCATGTCATGACTACAAAGATACAGGATATTTAAGTTAGGTTCTCAATGAGTTTTGAATAATAGCACAAATCCATGAAATTAAGGGATTGGAGAGAGAAGCAGCCTTCTTTTCCTAAAATATAAAATTGATGGTGAGAGTAGTTTTTAACTTAGGTTATTTTCAACATTTTACTTAAATGGTAATAACTTCATATCTGGATAAGAATATAGTGTTGTGGAAAATATAGTAAATTATGTATGATTGTCTCAACTTTCTCTGGTGGTATGCCCTTATTTGCCCAAATAAGGCTCAGAAGAGATGATACTGAATCACATACAAAGTAAAATTCAGTAATTGAGTTATATAACCCAATGGGGTTATCATTGCTTTAAAGATGTATGTTCTTTTTTTTTAAATTTAAATTCAATTTACTTAACATATACTGTATTATTAGTTTCAGGGGTAGAATTAAGTGATTCATCAGTTGTGTGCTCATTACATCAAGTGCCCTCCTTAATGCCCATCACCCAATTATCCCTTCCCTCCCACGCACCTCCCTCCAGCAACCCTCAGTTTGTTTCCTAGAGTTCAGTGTCTCTTATGGTTTGCCTCCATCTCTATTTTCATCTTATTTTATTTTTCCTTCGTTCCCACTACGTTCATCTGTTTTGTTTCTTAAATTCCACATATGAGTGAAATCATGTAGTATTTGTCTTTCTCTGATTGACTTACTTTGCTTAGCATAATACCCTCTAATTCCATCCATGTTGTTGCAAATGGCAACATTTCATTCTTTTTTATGGCTGAGTAATTATATACATACATTATATATATATATACACACACACACACACACCACATCTTCTTTATCTATTCAACTGTCAATGGACATCTGGGCTCTTTCCATATTTTAGCTATGGTGGATATTGCTGCTATAAACATTGGGGTGCAGGTGCCCCTTCAAATCACTATGTATTTTTTGGAAAAATACCTAGTAATGCAATTCCTGGGTCATAGGGTAGCTCTATTTTTAACTTTTTGAGGAACCACCATATTGTTTTCCAGAGTGGCTCTACCAGCTTGCATTCCCATCCACTGTGTAAGAGGGTTCCCTTTTTCCACATCCTCGCCAACATCTGTCGTTTCCTGACTTGTTAATTTTAGCCATTCTGACTGGTGTGAGGTGGTATCTCATTGTGGTTTTGATTTGTATTTCCCTGATGCTGAGTGATGTGGAGCATTTTTTCATGTGTCTGTTGGCCATTTGGATGTCTTCTTTGGAGAAATGTCTGTTCATGTCTTTTGCCCATTTCTTGACTGGATTATTTGTTTTTTTGGGTCCTGAGTTTGATAAGTTCTTTATAGATTTTGGATACTAGCCCTTTATCTGATAAGACATTTGCAAATATCTTCTCCCATTTCGTAGGTTGCCTTTTAGTTTTGTTGACTGTTTCCTTTGCTGTGTGGAAGATTTTTATCTTGATGAAATCCCAATAGCTCATTTTTGCTTTTGTTTCTCTTTACTTTGGAGACATGTCTAGCAAGAAGTTGATTCAGCCTAGGTCAAAGAGGTTGCTGCCTGTGTTCTCCTCTAGGATTTGGTGTTTTATTAAGCTTTCATATAATTTTTGTATCAAATGTGCATTTGGAAAACTTCTAACATTTAGAAACCATGGGGTCCTAAGCAGTTTGATTTGAGGTGATGATCATGGTTTGCATTCATTTGAATTGGGACAGAAATTTTATTATGATTACAGTAGTTGGCATATTTTTAGGGATTCCTTTTCTAATTTGGCACCCATTCAACTTCACGGCTCAAGCTACAGTAGTGGCATGATAGATTACTGTGGGTTCTTTTCATTATTATTAAATGTAATTAATTTTTGCTCAGGTACCCAGATGTGAACAGCATCAGGCTTCTAATCATACAGACTGGAAAATATGTGCTGTCAATTAGAGACATTTTATAATGGAAACAATAAGAAGAATCATTAATGAAAAGTAGTTTGCCTCCCAATATAGTTGGTGCTAGTTAATCAAAGGTACTTTGAAATTGAAGTCATTAATAAACTTCTCTTGCTTGTATACCAATGAAATGCTCAGAGATTTATATTTGAAATTAGAAAGGTATTTCAAAAAGAATGAATTAATGTAGTTTGCTTTTTACAAATATGCTTTTTTCACCACCAACATATGGTAAAAACAATAAGAAAAACAACTAAGAAAATAATGTTCTGAATTTTCAGCCAAAAAAAAAAAATATCCCCTGTAAATTTAATTAGTACTTTTGCAAAGATGGAGGTGATGAAGCTTTTTACTTACTCTGCTAGTTAGTCTCCTCTTTGCTCCTACATTAATTGTTTTTAAAATGTAGGAGATATTACCTGGAGTCCTTTATCCTCTAACCTGTGGAGATTTGGGCCAAGAAGCAATAGCAGGAGACTGAAGGCGGAGAGAAATTGGACCATTTCTTTCTGCTTTCCTCCCTTTGTCAGCACTCTGACTCCAACAGCCACTGTATCTCTCTGTTTATAGCTCTTCACTGGGCTTCAGCAAAATATTCACTTCTCTCCAGGTGTGGTAATAGTTTCCTAGTGTTGCAAGTCTTCGGACGCTCCAACATCCCTATTCAATCCTGCCTTATATCTGTACATATACCTCAACTAAAGGCTCTTCATTTAAGCCATCCCGATGGATTCTGTCTTCTGCTCAGACATGACTCCTATACTGTCAATACATATAACGAGTCTGTTTTTGGAATAATAAACTAGGAGTTTCTATACTATTTTCATATATAATTCCGTTAGGGTAAGTACAAATATAAGGATAAATTTCGGCATATTAAGAATTTTACATCCAGGGCACCTGGGTGGCTCAGTTGGTTCAGTGTCTGCCTTCGGCTCAGGTCATGATCTCGTCGTCCTGGGATCAAGCCACATGTTGGGCTCCCTGCTCAGTGGGGAGTCTGCTTCTCCCTCTGCCCCTCTCCTCCTTGTGTGTGCGCACGGATGCTCTCTCTCTCAAATAAATAAATAAAATCTTAAAAAAAAAGAATTTTACATGCTATGAAGTTTTTCTTGAGATAAAATCTATTCTATGTACCTTTAAGGAGAACATCTTTTCTTCGTTAGGTGTGTCGCATGACTAGGAAGCTCAAATTTAAATAAGAATTTAAAAACATATTAGTCTTTATTTCGAGTTACTATGACGTTAAGAAAATGATGCCACCCCTGAATCTTTCAATAAGTAATGTCAATCTTATTACTTATGTACATTATAATCGTGAAACTCAGTAATTTGCATCAATATGTTGGAATGATTATAATTTCAGAAATAATTATCTGCTACCTAAAAACCTGCAAGAGTTCATTGAACTTATTTCAGCATTTCTATTTTAAAATACTCTCAAATTGGCATTATTTAGAATGACTTTAGTGTTAATACAATATTCCACGTTGATTCTGAAGTTGTTTGAAAATCAATAAAATTTAGAGAAAATCTTTATCATCTCCCTTTTGAGTGTACCATTGTCATTAAAAGAAATACCTCTTGGTAATGTTTATCATAAAAGAAATGAGCCCACTAATATACCACTGAGTACAATAATATTTTCTGATAGATTCATGGGCACCTATCAGAATATTACTGCTAATATTAATATTTAATTCCAGCAATATATAATATGTTTCTAGTAGGCAAAACTGTAAGCACGACATATCTAGTATTTGAGTTCAAGAAGGATAGTGTTCATTTCTGACAGATCTGTGCCCATTTCTGACTGATTTGTAGCCTAAAAGGCTAGTCCCTGGAACATACTAAGTGCTAATCAAATGCTTAAATGAATGAATGAATTTCTGGTTTGAAATATCTTCAAAGAATTGTTTAATCTAGAAATAATTAAAAGTTACAATTACCCAAAAAAATCTTTTTAAAAATGTTTCCGTGAAATATTTCAATTTTTATTTAATGTATTCTGTTCTTTGCTTTAGCATCCATGAACTCTTCACAAATCTCAATTTAAATGATTAACAGTTGCATTACTAGGGTTTATTTATGTGGCTTTTAATATGGTTATGGGAAAAATACTTTGACTTCAAGCTCTTAGAATGTGTTTTCTCTGAAATAGTTTTCCTGCATGATAAATTTGTTTATTCACTTTAAATGTTATGATGTCCTCTCATATAATTACACAGGATAACTTCAGAATCATGGAGCACCAGTGGAAAATACAATACAATGTTCCTAACTTTATGTTTCCTTTCACTTTTGTCTTTGAGTTACTTGAGGGTATGTGCTGAACACTGTGCCTTTGCCCTCCAGAACTCCTTGGCCTTCTCTACTCTCCTTAGCCCCCAGGAAACTGAATTTTATGGACTGAATCTCCCAGGCTCCTTTGCCCTCTGGCTTCTGAGGTGCGTTTGGACAGTGCAAAGCACAGGGAGATGCTCTGAAGGCAGGAAGAGAGCGAGGCGGGGCACTGACTCCCTTAGCTCCCTGCTTGTGGGGCTGTGTACCCTTATGGGAGACCGCATCTCCTTTGGGTAGTTCTCTCCTGAAAACCACTCTCTTCCTTGCTTCTTCAGCACAGACATACCTCCTGTTGTGCTGGATTTGGGGTATACCACCAACCTTTATCCATGTCCCATGTCCTGTCTCTGGCTCTGTAAATAGTCCCCTCATTAAATTCTCTGTAATGAACTCACTTAAGTGTGTCTCCTTTGAGGACCCTGACCGATGCAAGACATTTTATTAAATAGGTGTATTTTTAAGCTTTTTTTACTTCTTGCAAATGGTTCATTTGGAAATGTGGTTTATTTGCTCCGTCTTCCAAAAAGATGTATTCCTACTGACAAAGATATGTTAATTGAAAAATAAATGGTTGGCATGGAGAACTTAATATTATCAAACATCTTAATTCAATAAACTCTTTTTTGGTTACGTTTCTAAGTAGTTGTGGAGAGAAAAGTTTCAAATATATTCAAGAAGACTGTATCATCATTTAAAAATATAAATAAAGTTATTTTCATACATGAAGATAAGATGATAACCGATTTCTTCTCCTCAGATTAATTTGCAAATATATATATGGGAAGTGACGTGATAGCTCTGATATTCTACTGCATAAAACACATTAACATTTATAAAGGTAATCATTAATCATATTTGCCATGACATTATGATCCAGTCATACCATCATTTTTCAGGCTTTGCCTATTATTTAAATGCCATGTTGCCTTAGATTATGTCAGTATATAGCATTACCAACGTAGCTGATTTTGATAAGTCAAAGCTGAAAGACAAAGCAAGACGGACACGTCTTTTCCAAATGACCCCTTTAAGATTTATTGTTTTTAACAGTACTTCCTATGTATGAGCAATTGTTTCTATAATACTACATTAGTTTAAAAAAGTAAATTTGCAAATAATTTACCATTATAATTATTGTTAAGTGATTCAACAAATATTTATGGGGTACATACTGTTCTGGTTGTTGATTTCAGATGTCACAAGGAATAAAGAAAGTCACTCTCATGGAGGTTACATTCAAGAAGAGCTAGAGAGACAGTGAGTATAAATAACTAACACAGGTGGATAGTCATGTGCTGATAACGCTATGGAGAAAAAATAAAGATGGAAAAGGGATAAGATGTTCTGGGTGGGGCTGAGTTTAATTGATATGCATACCCCGTTATCAGACAGTGCAGGATGCGAGAACAATTAAACTTCTTTGTCCCATCTCCTGACTTTTGGGTTATTGTTATCATCATTTTATGTATACGTTAAATCCTAGAAATGACTGTTACTGCTGTTTTATGCAGTTAATATGTATTTATATTTTTTCAGATAATTATAATTTTACTATTTTTTATTCCCTTCTGCATCATTGGACTTCCATTTGAGATTTGTTTCTTTTCATCAGAGAGCAGTCTTTTATTTCCTTTTTTCTCATCAACGGTGATAAATTCAGGATTTTTGTTGTTTTTCAAAAATTGTTTTCATCTTCAATCTTAAAGGAAAATCCCTTGGGTTTAACACTCTCACTGGCACTTATTTTATTTTAGGGTATTAAAGATCCCATTCCTTCCAGCTTCCATTGATTCTGTTGCAAAGTCCTATCTCAATTAATTCTCTCCCCAGCTGTGTCCAGTCTGCTGTTAAAGCCAGCCATTGATTTCTCAATTTTAAATATTGTATTTTTTTTCAGTTCTAGTACTTCCATTTGATTTTTTATAGCTTTCAGTTCTCTGCTAAAATCTCCAAGCTCATCTGTTAGCTTTTTCAACATATTAACCATGGTTATTAAATCTCTAAGCTCATCTGTTAGCTTTTTTAACATATTAACCATATATAAACTCAGCACCACCCAGAACAACATTTATCAGACTGTGTCTGATAAATCCTTTATCTGGAACTCCATGGTTATGTTTCTATTGTCCACTGCTTTTCCTTTATCTTTGTCCTTGTTGTCTTGATTACTAGTATGCCTGCCTTTTCTGAGTGAGTGTTAACCATTGCAAATCTGAAACTGTAGAAATAATATGAAGCTTCAGATGATGGTGATATCATCCTCAGAAGAAAATCGACATTTACCTTTACAATTTACCTCTGGTAGGCTGGAAGCATTCTGGGAGCATCTTCATCCAATGTTAGGGCTTAAAATGATTTAAAGCTGGGTTCCAACCTGTACGAAGGTGACCTATTTTGATTGCATCCTCACTTATAGAGTGCAGCCCTTCAGGATCTCAACCAAATATGGGAGTTTAATGGGTCTGCTCTTGGAGTGCCTAGACTTGAATTTTTGTTCCTCCAGCTTCATAACATTTTCAAAGTCCCCTTCAGTTTCTCAGCCACCTCAGTTACTTCACCTCAAATCTATAGAAACTCTTTGAGGCAAAAGCAGCCCCAAATATTTGGTGTACCTCTCTCCTTCCAAACTTTAGTTTTCTCATTCTTTACTGCCTGATTGGTTTTTCATGCCTTCAAGTAAATAGACCTCAACTTTTCTCATTTTTCTCAACAAGAGAATTTTCCAATCTGCTTGACTGAAAGCATAAATCTGCCCATAAATTTGTTACTGAAGCCATAAGAAAACAAGTTCTAATCAATAGATCCATAGGGATCAGAAAAAAACAAAAACATTGGGTAGATGTTTGCCAGTTTCATAAACTCAGCCTTAAAATTCTACACGCAGATTCTGAACTTCTAGTTTCTAAGAGTAGATTCTTGGGGACCCTGGGTGGTTCAGTCAGTTAAGCATCCAACTCTTGATTTTGGCTCAGGTCATGATCTCATGGTCATGGGAATGAGCTCCACGATGGGCTCCATGCTCAGAGTGGAGTCTGCTTGAGATTCTCTCCTTCTCCCTCTGCCTCTGCCCCCCACCCACGTCGCACTCACTTGTACGCACACACACACTCTCTCTTTCTCTCAAAAAAAAAAAAAAAGAAATAGATTCTAATGAAAAGAACTGTGATTGAGTAGACTTGAACTGCTTCATTTTCATCTTATATACCATCAACTTGTATATGTAAGACAGGTTTAAAAAGAAAATGGTGTAAAATTAAGTTTGTGCAAAGGCTTTAAAACTCAGTTACACACAAATTAGAGACAAAGGGATTAGTGTACATCACAAGGATTTTTTTAAGATCTCATACTCAGATATAAAACTTAATTTTCTTTGTAGTAAAAATAATTTGCAGATATGTATTTTTTATTTGATTTAAACTTCACGTAAATTTTATTTTATTTTATTTTTTTTTAATATTTTATTTATTTATTCATGAGAGACACAGGGAGAGAGAGGCAGAGGGAGAAGCAGGCTCCCAAGGAGCAGGGAACCCAATGTGGGACTCGATCCCAGGACCCTGGGATCATGACCTGAGCCAAAGGCAGACGCTTAACCATCTGAGCCACCCAGGCGCCCAAACTTCACGTAAATTTTAAATATCAGTCACTGGCTGGTTGGCCAGTTGGGAAGTTACATAACTTTTCCAATCCTTAGCCACGTCCTCTGGATTTTAGACAGAGAAAAACTGATATAAAATCTGTGAAAACCACTAACACAGTGTTTAACACATTAAATTTAGTATTAAATTCTTTTTCTCTTAGTTTTCTTCTATTAAATTCATAAAGCATGATTTGTCTTCATGAACATTATCCCCTCTCTAATCCTTCCCCAGTAACTCAGCAAAGAGGTTAGGAGCCCTTCTCTTGGCAATTGCAGTTTTTAAAACTAATGATGGCTTTTTGACTATTTTGTTGTGCCAGGTCTTGAGTGCAAGAAGTTTCCAGGAAGAAAGGGGTGTATTAATTTGAATAATATTTACCCTTTTGTGATGGTCAGAACCTGATATAATAAAAGTCAAATAGAGGATACTCTCTTCCTTTCCTGAAGCATTGCATTTTTAAGGAAAAGAACAGGGGACTTTTGCAAATAGATCCAGTTTTAAATTTGAAACCCTGACAGTTATTAGTTGCATAAGTTTAAGAAAGTTATTTAATTGGTCTGAGTCCTGGTTTATCTATCTGTGAAAGTTGATAATATCTGCTCTTAGAATCGAGTGAGGGCTAAAATGAAATAATGCACATAAGATAGCCATTCATCTCCTAAGTCCTCAGGAAAGATTAATCTTGTCTTATTTTAATAAGTTATCAGGTACAGCTATTCAGCAGAGACAGCAAAAGAAGGAACACAGCAGGGGGAGTGGGAGAGGGAGAAGCAGGCTTCCCGCTGAGCAGAGAGCCCGATGCCGGGCTCGATCCCAGGACCCTGGGATCATGACCTGAGCCAAAAGCAGACACTTAACGACTGAGCCACCCAGGCACCCCAGGTACAGCTATTCAGAGAACCAAAATATCTATATATACCGTGTTTGTTTTTGTTAAGAATTTTAACAAATAACAAAGCTGTGACTAGAAACCCAGTTTTTAAAAAATGTAATTTTACTCAGTGGGGAATGTAGTTAAGCCTGGAAGCACTTAACCTGAGGGCCTAGAGCTCTTCACTCCAACAGGAACTCATCTTTGGCAGTTCTGTATCACCCAACTCTTCCTCACCTACCAGCTCCAATAACCGAACCAAATTCTAACACTGTTAGTTGGATAGCATAGATGTTTACTTTACTCTATGCTTTTGTTGCAACAGTCATTTGTACCTCGAAATGCAAACTGCAACACACAGGAAAAATCTTTTCAGTTGACTTCTCTACATGTTCTCCCCTCCAACAAAATCTAATGTATAAATCTGAGCTTTCAATCATTATTGCAATGATAGAATGTCCCATGAAGATAAATGAATTGTTCTTTGGTCTCAGTGATATCAAAGGTATTTTAATCTTTGGATAAGAAAAAGGGATATTTTTCTTGCAGTTAAGTAGGATAATAAAATGGTGCCATTGCATAGTAAACTGCATCTTTCAGAAAATTGTGTTTTTCTCCCTAGGTTCATTTCAATCATAATCTCAAGATTGTTAGTTCCTGGGGCGCCTGGGTGGCTCAGATGGTTAAGCATCTGCCTCCAGCTCAGGTTATAATCCCAGGGTCCTGGGATCGAGTCCTGCATCAGGCTCCCTGCTTGGAAGGGGACCTGCTTCTTCCTCTCCCTCTGCTGCTCCCCCTGCTTGTGCTCTTTCACTCTCTTTGTCAAATAAATAAATAAAATCTTAAACAAAAAAAGAGGTTGTTAGTTCCTAAGGATAAAGGAAACATACTTTTTATTATATAGTGAGGAAAACACACTAGGCATGTTTATTTTTATTTCTTTTTTTTTATCTCTTTATGCTTTATCATTTAAAAAGATGGAGGGGCGCCTGGGTGACTCCATTGGTTAAACATCCAACTCTTGATTTCGGCTCAGGTCATGACCTCAGAGTCATGAGATGGAGCCCTGCATCAGGCTCCTCGCCAAATCAGGCTCCACACTGCTGGTGGAACCTGCTTAAGATTCTCTCTCTCCCTCTCCCACTGCCCCTCCCCCTCCACATGCAAGTGCATGTGCACTCTCTCTCTCTCTCAAAAATAAATATATAAGTAAATAAAATAAAATAAAATAAAAAGATGGAGTTTATTTTCACAGAATTTTAACCTTAACTTCCTTACTTGTAAGTAGGAAATGACCCTTAGCATCCTTGTCTTCTCCATGTTACTTTTTAATCAGTAAAGGGTTTGGAGTTCAAGTATTTAAAAGATCAAGATTCTGGGCGCCTAGGTGGCTCAGTTGGTTAAGTGACTGCCTTCGGCTCAGGTCATGATCCCGGAGTCCCGGGATCGACTCCCGCATCGGGCTCCCTGCTCAGCGGGGAGCCTGCTTCTCCCTCTGACCCTCCCCCCTCTCATGTACTCTCTCTCTCTCTCTCATTCTCGCTCTCTCAAATAATCTTAAAAAAATAAAAAATAAAAAAAATAAAAGATCAAGATTCAGAGTGGGTTTGGAGTGCAAGTATTTAAAAGATTAAGATTCAGAGTGGGTGGAGGCAGTGAGTGAGACAGATAAAAGGAATGGGAAAAGGGAACAGAAGTACAAGGAAAAATACAACTGGGAGAACTTTTCCAAGAAGACAGGTTTCTAAGAATGTCTTAGTCCATTCAGACTGCTCTACCAAAATGCTGCACACTAGATGGCTTATAAACAAAAGGAATTTATTGCTCATAGTTCTAGAGGCTGGAAGTACAAGATCAGGGTGTCAGCTTGGTCAGGTTCCAGTGAGGACCCTCTTCAAAATGGCAGACTGCCAACTCCTCATAGTATCATCACATGGCAGAAGGAACAAGGCATCTCTCTGGGGCCTCTTTCATAAGGTCAGTAATTAAAGGGCTCTGTCTTCATGACCTAATCACCTTCCAAAGGCTCCACCTCCTAATACCATCACCTCGGGGGTTAATATCAACATACGAATTTGGAGGGAATACATTCAGACCCTAACAAGGAAGAAAAATAAGATACATGTGAGTGAATATGTCTTGACTCTTACAAAAATGTAAGTCACTTTCATTTAAGTGACTTATTCAAAACTTTAGTATTAAAAACAAAACGTTGCATTCAAAAAAATCTTGAAAAATTCGAATGGCCAAAAATGACCAAGATAAAATGTAAGAGAGTTTCATAAAACGTCCTATGCTTAGATTCAAAATAACATTTGAAATTATGAGTAAGGGACAAAACCCTAGATTTTTTTTTTTTTTTTTTTATTTGCAAGGTTAATGTTGATGTCAGAAACAAATACTTTGCAATATTAGGTTAAATTAACTGAAGGAGTTATGATTTCCTTTGTAGACTATATGGGTCAGGCCACATCAGCACATTAATGTCAACATCAAAACTAAGTATATTCTGTAATGTGCATTCAAAATATAGAAATGCACTCCGGTTTAAATCCAGTTTGAGAAAATCATGAAGTAACCAAGCTGTTTAGCCTCTTAGTTTAAATAAGGAAGAAGACTTACCATACTCCATGCCAGACAGCAGATCAAGAAAAAGGATGCAAGTTAAAGAAAAGTATGATTTTGTTCAAACTAAGGTAAATGTTCTTATAACTGAAGCTATCAAAAAAGAAAGAGGGAAAGCTTCCTTTGAGAGTCTGTGAATTGGTCATTACTGAACATTTTCACCAAAACATGTGAATGACTACTTATTGTTGTTTCGTCGTTTCAGATGTAGTCTGTTTACAATCCGTATAATCCCCCCCTTCCAAGATCTCCTTTCCAGTCAGTTTCTGATTAAAGATGGCACTGGGGATTGTTCAGGCTGGATTTGGGATATCAGAAGAGGAGAACTGATTAGTCTCTGGACTACTACAAAGCACAGTATATTACTTTATATATATATAATATAACATAGATATTAGAAACAATTGGGTAAATAAGACACTAGTTTCTCTTCATATATTTATTTGACTCAAGAACAGATATGCCATCATATACCATTTCAAAATATTTTACCCTTTTAAATATGTAATAATCTCATGTGATTAATATTCTGGTTCACAGAAGCACATTTTATATATAATGGCTGATTGTTCTTAAAATGTAAAACACAGACTTCTTTGAAATGCTTAGTAACATTAATAAAATAATCTGTCACTAGTTTTCTATGCCCTTAATTGTCTGAAAAATTAAACCTGTCAAATTATATTCAAAGTACTGTTTTCTCTTAGAAGTTTGATTTCATTTATGAGATTTGCTTTCACTCTGATTTAAGGAAGATGGGTAGCCAAGTATATATGAAGACCATGGAGATGGTCTTCAAGTTAAATAATCATGGGAGTAGCCTATCCGAATTATAAGCTATGGGAGGAAGCCACTTTTTTTGATTAATTTCAGAAGGTGACTTGCAGGAGGTTTGTTACAGGATTTCTCTTCCTTTAGTGCCCGGGTTCTTGGTCACGCTGCTTTGAAGAATGAAGAGGTAGGCCAAAGAGTGGTGGGCAGCAAAGTAAAGTTCATTGAGAGTACAAAGCTCCCGAAGAGGGAGGGGACCTGAGAGGGTTGCTAATTTGGCATTTAGATCTAGGGTTTTTTATGGACTTTTTGGCAGGCTGTTTTAATCTGATTAACCTTCCCTGCACTTATTATCAAATCAGGTTTTTGTCATCTACTTATCACATGGGAAAGGGTAGAGAGCTCCTTCCAGAGTGGTGTAAAATCCCTAAGGGTGGTTTCTCCTTAGGGTGGGGGCCCCTTGTCCCTGCCTGCTTTTCTTCCAACTATGCTTCATTAGGTTGAACTTCAGAATGATTTCTACACCTAAGGTAAAATTTGTCAATCATGGATCAGAGCCCTGGAAAAGACCCAAAGACCTGAGTTATGGAAGTAAGTGCAGAGAACCTGTGGGTGTTGGACTTCAGACCTGTAAAGAGATCGGGCTGGAATATGTAGACAAGCAAGAGGAACGGTTCAGAAATTTGGGGAGTTGAGGAGAATGTGACTCATGGAACAATGAAAAATCATTGAAAATTTTTCTTTTAACATGGAAATACCAACGACAAAGTAAAAGGTGAAGAAGACAACATTGGACAAAAGTCGTTAAGATCAATAAGAAAAGTGAAGTTGCAGCTCAAGGCTGGGAATAAACATCAACATTTTCTCATGACATAAACACAATTTGTCTTTTCTCTGTCTCCCTGCCACACACACACACACACTCACACACACACCCCATACAATAATAATGTGTTATTGTGTCAAATAGTATAATGTCAAATATAATGTTAAATGACAATAATGGAGGACAGTCGGAAAAAAGGCAGGCAGGGTCAAGGGGCCCCCATCCTAAGAGGAAACTACCCTTAAAAGGAAAAAGACCCCATTCTATTATTCTAGGCTTTACTCAGTGCCCCAGCATTAAATCTTCCTAAGGGAGGACTTACAACCTGTACGTGACAGAAGGAAGAGAATGGCCTTGGGTGTCCTAACCCAAGCCTGGGAGCCAGCTCAACAGCCAGTGGGATATTTTTTTTTTTTACTTTTTTTTTTTATTATGGTACGTTAATCATCATACATCATTAGTTTTTGATGTAGTGTTCCATGATTCATTGTTTGCATATAACACCCAGTGCTCCATGTAGAGCATGCCCTCTTTAATACCCATCACCAGGCTAACCCATCCCCCCAATCCCCTCCCCTCTAGAACCCTCAGTTTGTTTTTCAGAGTCCATAGTCTCTCATGGTTTGTGTCCCCCTCCGATTTCCCCCCTTCATTTTTCCCTTCCTGCTATCTTCTTCTTCTTCTTTTTTTTTTTTTAACATATAATGTATTATTTGTTTCAGAGGTACAGGTCTGTGATTCAACAGTCTTACACAATTCACAGCACTCACCATAGTACATACCCTCCCCAATGTCTATCACCCAGCCACCTCATCCCTCCCACCCCCCACCACTCCAGCAACCCTCAGTTTGTTTCCTGAGATTAAGAATTCCTCATATCAGTGAGGTCATATGATACATGTCTTTCTCTGATTGACTTATTTTGCTCAGCATAATACCCTCCAGTTCCATCCACGTTGTTGCAAATGGCAAGATTTCATTCTTTTTGATGGCTGCATAATACGTAGGGATCCGAAGGGGTACGTGCACCCCGATGTTTATAGCAGCGATGTCCACAGTAGCCAAACTATGGAAAGAGCCAAGATGTCCATCGACAGATGAATGGGTAAAGAAGATGTGGTGTGTGTATACAATGGGGTATTTTAAACAGCTTGATCCAGTGACCTGCGGCTGGCCAGCAGGCCTTAGGGCGGTGGCAACCCTGCCCTTTGGATTCCTAAGACTATGAAACACCACCCTGGAAGGACCCTTCTACCCTTTCTCACGTAAACAGCTCCCTGAGAGGTAGATGAGCACGTGGACCAAAACCTGATTGGGTGACAGGCGCATGGAGGCTTAATCAGATGAAAACAGCTGACCGACAATCTCATAAAAACCCTTAGATTTAGAAACTCTGATGGCAACCCTCTTGGATCCCCTCCCTCCTTGGGAGCTTTGTACCATCTCTCAGTAAACTTTGCTTTGCTGCCCACCACTGTGTCTGGTGTACCTCTCCACTCTTTGAAGCAGTGTGACCATGAACCATGGGCACTAAAGGAAAAGAAATCCTGCAACAACAATAATGTTAAAGAAACGTACAGGGTCGGAGCGCCTGGGTGGCTCAGTCTGTTAAGCATCTGTCTTCGGCTCAGGTACTGATCCCAGGGTCCTGGGGTTCCTGCTCAGCCAGGAGTTTGCTTCTCCTTCTGCCTGCCACTACCCTCTCCCCATTATTTCTCTCTCTCACAAAAATAAATAAGATTTTTAGAAAATGTATGTACAGGCTCATTTCTCAGTACCCAGTCTCTGAATTTCAATAATGCAGGGCGCCTGGGTGGCTCAGTCGTTAAGCGTCTGCCTTCCGCTCAGGTCATGATCCCAGGGTCCTGGGATCGAGCCCCACATCGGGCTCCCTGCTCAGCGGGAAGCCTGCTTCTCCTTCTCCCACTCCCCCTTGCTTGTGTTCCCTCTCTCGCTGTGTCTCTCTCTGTCAAATAAATAAATAAAATCTTTAAAAAAAAAGAATTTCAATAATGCTCTGTTTCCCTTTCATAATCCTAATCAACTTCATCTCTTTGTACAGGTATTACCCTCATTTCGGATGACGGGACTCACTCTCGTGCAAAGCTAGGAAATTATTGAAAGAAACTGGGGTCCTTTATTTCTTTCCACCTCCCCCCATGACTAAAGCAATTTGCCCTTCACTAATTCTTCCTCCTACTAGTTCTTTGGATTTATTTCATAATATCCCTAAAAAGTATTTCCTGTAGAAATCTTTCTTCCTTGCCCTCATTGCACTGAATATTCACAAATTTACGTAGCAGTATTTGTGAGGTTCTTTTTAAGTTTTTTAATGGATTATAGTAAAAAGCAGAATCTTGTTAGACATTGATGCTAAAAAAAAAATACATTTAATTTCCAGCTCCACTACTTAACAATTGATGTTAACTAAAACTGTTATGATAATGTCCACTCCTGAGAAGGTTTTGGTAAGACTGAGACATCATGTGTAAAGCTCTTAGCACAATGACATATCAAGTGAACATATCAAGATAGGAAGTAAATACTACATGGCAGACAGAGTTGAACTATCCTGGCGGGCAATTAGATATTTGACCCAAAGTGTAGAGTTAATCGGAACTGTTTGCAGCTTTTAGTAGGGACTAAATAGTAGAAATAGGCAGCAAGATTGGAACTCTCTCTTGCCTCCCTAATCCAATATTTTATTGGTGGAGAAACACAGAACCAAAAGTTTATCTAAACCCGTTGTGCATCTAGTCTTGTGATCTAACACAGGTACGTGGATCCTAACCACAGGTTCCTCCTTCAACATGTCATAGTATTAGATCTGGAATAAATCCAGCTTATCATCACTGTTTAATAGTGTGTTTAGCATGTAAACTCAGTCAATATTTCTTTTATCTCAGAGATTTAAAATCACACTGCATCGTAAAGAGAATACAGCGTTTGAATGCATACAATCCCAAAAGCCTGCTCAGTCACTTTCCATCTGGGTGACCTTGAGCAATTTAAATGTCACCAAGTCTCAGACTCCTCACCGTTACAATGGGCATAACAATAACAACTTTGTAGGCAGGCCAGATACCTGATAAATGCTCACTATTTGTGAGTATCTATGTTAATTCAATCTTTAATTCTTCATATATGGAAAGAGCACTGCTACAGTACGTGAAGACAAAACTTCCACCCTGGCTAGGAACCGACCATTTAACCTCCAATGAGTCACTTCTGCTCTCCGGGTCTCATTATTAAAATGAAGGGATTTCTTTTTGTAACTATGCCACCAGTGTTATTTAATGATTTCCTTCTAAGTTGCTAGAATTTAGTTCCATAGTCTTTCATCCCTCTCACACAAAGATCTTCAAGCATTGGCTCTGAGTGTATTGTAAATAAATGCTCTGTAAGGTGACCTGTATTCCCAGCTACCCACTCTGCAGAGATTTTTACATTTGAATAGCTTCATCTCTTAGACCAACTCAGCTGGCAACTGACGACACTGTTTACAGGCTTAAACTCTGTGAGAAATCATTTAATCTGAGAATCACCGCACAGACGAGCGACATAGCCTCTCTGCTCGCCAGAGTTGATGCTACTGCCCGACTTTTCTTAGAAGAGTCTGCCACAGCTGTCAGGAATAAGACTCATTAGAGATGAATCATTACTCAGCTGAATATGGCTCAAAACATTCAAAGGGGGAGATTTTTCCCCAAAGACAAAGCTGCCATATTAGCTGGTAAATTTAAAGTCAATACTGTTTTAAGGGAAATATCTGTTGATCAGAATAAATTATAACTTGACTTTTTTATTTTTTCCTCTTCCTTTTTGTCAAGTAGAAGATCTGGGGAGACAGGGTCAGCACCAGAGGCTGTTCAGGAAATTCCCTGGCGGAAAAGGGATGGAGCAAGCAAGTTCTGTCCATAGATGAAGATGTGAACGGGCCATTTAGAAAGAAAATGGAGAGCTTAGTTGAAAGAGAGCTGAAGGATAAACAGCAAGGGCACCCACTGGAGTTGCATTCAGCTCACAGAGGAAGTTAGGTAGAATACGGGCAGTCCGGGTGCAGGATCTGGTGCCCAGACGGCCCAACTAATCCCCTTACCCTAGCTTTTTTTTTTTTTTTTTCCCTGTGCACCTGTGAATTTTCATCTGGTAACATCAAGATTTGGTGCAATCATTAGGTATAATATGTCATCGTTACTTGTCATAAAACTGATGGGAGAAGGACCAAAAGCTGGACTTTGCAAGCCTCCAGGCAGCATTCCTGAGGCATACAGATTGTGACACCCCCACGACTCCCTCAAGGACTTCCTTTAACGTTTCGCCACTATAACTTTGCTCTCCTTAGCGTTACTTCCCTCTGATAACCATAAACCTCCACCCCAACCCAAGATATATGTTAGCAATCATCTTTCAAACATATGGCCCACTGATATATATCTGAAGGGTCTCATGACTAATGTTTTACTAGACAGTAGTAAATAACCTTATCTTAACAGCACCTAGCCCCTCCAAGGTCCTGGAGACCTTGCTTTTAAGATGCACAAATTCCTTAGAGACTTACACTATCCTTAATCCCTACTAACTCAAAGTAGAGAATCAGTTACTCCTCACAATCTCAGTGCAGCTCTTTGTGCCCACGGGTCCTGTCCCTGTGCTTTAATAAAAGCACCTTTTTGCGCCAAAGACGTCTCAAGAATTCTTTCTTGACCGTCCGCTCTGCAGCCCTACATCAAGAATTACTTGTGTTTTATATGAATTAAATATTTCCCATCATCTTATTATATAAGAATCCTGGGAAGAGATTAGACTTTCCATAAAGCAAGTATTGCAAGGAATGCTAAGAAAAAACATTCTAGGACATGTGCCCCTCTTAAATTAATGACCTAAAATTCATGTCGTCAGAAACCCGTGGTCTCTCAGAGTTTCTCTGGAGTCAAGAGGACCTTGGAGAAGCCTGCTTCAACAAGAACAAATGCCTTTTTATTATTTTATATTCTGGAGTTACATGTAAGAGTTCTGTTATTTAAAACATCTGAAAACCACTGACTCCTGGAACCACAGGGTTCCAAATAAACTACATTCCTTTACAAAAAAGCTGCATATTGTTTTGAAATACTATCTTTTCAAATATACTACTTGCTTTCTTTTAGGGTTTTAATATCCAGGAAGATACAGAACAAAATGTTTTATTGTTATTACTGAAGGAAACAGGCACTGTTTAAAATGTCACTTCAAGGAAAGAAATACAAATGTTTGTGATAAAAAAGAGGAAAAAGAAAAAAATTGTTGCAATAAATAGATTAGAAAAACAAGTTGAAAATCCCTTTTAAAGGGAAATAGTTAAATGTATAACATATTTTGTTTAAAATGCAAAAAATGTAAGTCAGAAGTTTTCCCATTAATTTTTAATAAAAATAGGTGAATTACAAGCTCTTGCTATTATCTTAATTGTAATTTTTCATGAGGGGAGAATAACTGTCAGTGGCATTTCTATGATGGATATATATGTGTGTGTGTATATATATATATACACACACACACAATAAGTTAATCTAATATGCATTACCTTGCAGATCATTCATTAACTGACAGTCATTAACTGACTATAAGCTTTTAATAGTGTCATCTGGCAATCACAGTCCAAGTAATCATTTAGTGGTATAATATAGCTGTATTTTTAAGAACTTTCTTTTAAAGGTGGAATAAAGCGCCAAGCACAGGAAATGCTTGTTTGCCAAGAACAGAAATAAGTCATTTTATGTCCACCACAAGCACACCTTGCTGTATTACTCACAAGTTTCACATTCAGCCAAGGTCAAAGCATACATTCCCACGTCACCTTTGGAAGCTTTGTAGCAAGGCTTGGTATAAATCTACCTTCATTTTATGAACAGGTAATTTGTCATTCCTCTTAAAAAAAAATAAAATGGTTTCTGGAGGTTGATTCTGTGCTATGATACTTTTTTAACCTTTACTGGGCCCTCACCAAGCACAGTCCTGTTTGTGAAGGAGGTAGATGTTCCTGTAGTTTGTACAGCATAGCCATCATCACTGGCCATTCAAGTACCAGACCCAACATCCATTTCCACATATTAAGAGGGATGTGTAGAAACTGAAGACAATTTATGGTACACTGAAAGGAAGAAAAGACAGAAGGAAGAAAGGAGGGAGGGAAAGAGTTATAAAATAGAAACTAAGGGGCGCCGGGGTGGCTCAGTCAGTTGAGCGCTTCCGACTCTTGATTTTGGCTCAGGTCATGATCTCAGGGTCGTGAGATTGATCAGCCCTGCATCCGGCTCCGTGCTCAGTGGGGACTCTGCTTGAGATTCTCTCTCTGTCCCTCTCCCCTGCACGTACATGCTCTCGCTCTCTCTCTCTCAAATAAATAAATAAATCTTTAAAAAAAATAGAACCTAAAGTGATAGATTAGGAGATTAAAATTACCTGAGTGTTATGGGATAAATTGTGCCCCACCCCCATAATTCATGTATTGATGTTCTAAACCCTAGTACCTTAGACTATAACTTTATTTGGAGTAGGGTCTTTAAGAAAAGTAATTAAGATAAAATGAGGTCATTAGGGCAGGACCTAATTCAATATAATGCATCCTTGTAAAAAGAGAATACGACACAGATACACAGAAGGGAAGGCCATGCACAAACACGACGGAAAAGAACAATCTGTAAGTCAAGACGCGAGACCTCAGAAGAAACCAAACACGCCAACACCTTGATCTCAGACTTCTAGCCTCCAGAATTGTGAGAAAATAAATTGTTACTTGAGCCACACCCACTCGGTTACATTGTTCTGGCAGCGCCACCAAATTAATACACTGCGCAATGGAACGAATGCTGAGTATCAATGTAATAGATGTGTTTAATTATAAGACTTATTAAATGGAAAGTTTTCATTGAATTTATTGGGTGTACATAATTAGATGAAATGGAAAGGGCAGATAATTGATATTTCTAGTTGACATTTTAAGTCAACTGCTAGCTGATTGTAATAAATCAGACTAAAATATTCATCATAATTTTTTTTTAAAGATTTTATTTATTTATTTGAGAGAGAGAGAATGAAAGAGAGCAAGCACATGAGAGGGGGGAGGGTCAGAGGGAGAACCAGACTCCCTGCCGAGCAGGGAGCCTGATGCGGGACTTGATCCAGGGACACCAGGATCATGACCTGAGCCGAAAGCAGTCGCTTAACCAACTGAGCCACCCAGGCGCCCTCATCATAATTTTTTATCAATGAAAGTGTTAATATCAACTTCATAGACAAAAAAACAAAAACAAAAACAACCCATCATTCAAAATCAATCAACGAAGTGATTACTGAACAAATTTATGGACCATGTTTCCATTCCTGATATTGGAAATCACCCATAAAGATAGGAAAGCCTGACTTGACTGAGCTTGAGCATATTGAAAAACTGAATGAGGCATTCTCAGTTCCTTCTTGCATCTAACTTGAAGGTGTTTTACAATTTGCCTGTTGCCTGTTTCAAAATGTAATGAAAAAAATAACACAGAATTAGTAAAATGAAAGGAAATTTTACACAACAGTGAATCAAACTGTTCATAAGATTGAATGTGATGTTTTAAATATTGAGCTCTAACTGAAAATTGCTTTAAATTCATGAATATTTATTGGATTATATAATTGAAAAGTCCAAGAAAAGAACTTAGGTGTGGTTTGATCCTGAGGTTTACTAAGCCACCAAATTTCCATCTTGAGTTCACAGTAACTCCTCTGCCTTGTTTCTCCTTCATGTGCCAAATATGTCATCTTTGCTGCTTTCAACCTTGTAGCCAAAGTAGGCCACTGTAACAGGCTTTACATTCAGGTAACGACTTCAGTGTAGTCTGTGGACCAGCATCAGCAGCATCACCTAGGGCCTTGTGAAAAATTCAAATTCTAGGTAATTTGTCAGGTAATTAGAACAGATAATTTGTCAATTAGTCAAATCTCTGAATAAGAATTTCTGGGATGGGGCCCCAAAATCTGTCTTAACAAGCCCTCTATATGATTTTTATAAACACTAAATTTTGAGAAGCATTGTTCTAGAGCAGTGTTGTCAAACCTGGTTGCCTATAAGTATTACCTGGGGGAGATTTAAAAAATAATATCATGGTCTGAGTCTCATCTCAAAGATTCTAATTTTATTGGTCTGAGATAAAGACCAGGCAATGCTCTTATGGGCAGTCTTTGCTTTGTATGCAGATTTCACAATTCAGTGAAATAACACCAATCCCCAACAACATGGTTGAAATTTCAGTTGTCGATGGCATATTAACTGCCAGTAATTGCTTGAAGTGTAGACTTCGTTGCTGCTTCTTCAGCCCCACAAATCTCCATGTAAATAGTGCATTAGAATCAGTGACCAATCACATTGCTTTTTTTACAGCATGTCTCTGATTAGTCACTGCACATCTGTTATTCAGTTTACGCATAGACAGGAAAGTGTGTCCCTCGGTGATAAACCCATGCGATGTATTACAAAAATAGATAATCCAAAAAGAAATTGGCCAACAAAGATAAAAGGGCAGCAAAGAAAGCAAAAGTGATAAGAGTGGAAGTGAAATGCAAATCAAATGTAATGGAATTATGAAAGAAATAGCTGGTCATGGGAATGTTGATGTTAATGTTGTTCAATAGACTCTAGATATGAAGCCAGAGGAACTTTGTAAAGCCAAATCTACCAACATAAACAAAGAAAGTGGTTGTGAAAAAAAGGAATGAAGATGTCCCTGAAGAAGTGACATTGGCAAAAAAATTTACATTAAGGAAACTCTCAAAGACATTTCTTAACAATGAAAGACCAAAGTATACAATGTTGGAAGCTGATCTAAACTCAGAAAAGAGTATGAAAATTTGCCAAGTTGATCTAAACTCAGAAAAGAGTATGAAAATTTGCTAATGCATAGAAAAAAATTCACACTTCATATCATGGTATACAAGAAGGCAAGCACTGTTCAAATTACATTTGATAAATCTTCTACAAAGAAAGAAAACATTATCCTCGATATTTATAACATTTTAAATTACAGGGTCATAAAGAAACATTAGTTTTACTTTAAAATTTTTTATTCAACACAAAAGAGAGAGCTTTTTCATATTTAATATTTAAATATTAAAATATTTAAAGATAAGGGAGCAACTGTAATTTTTCTAATGATTGTTAAGATCACTTTGCATGGTTTCAAGTTGTAATGGTCATTTCCACAATCCTGTACTACCATGCCAAGTGGGCATTGCTTGTATTTATGAACTCTCAGGTATCTCCAAAGTGCCTACAGAGTTCTGAACCACTGATTAGAGCCGCAGCTCTCAAGATGTGATCCTTGGATATTAGCACTGGTAGTAATAACTTATCATTTATTAGAAATGTAGTACAATGGGTTCTACCAAGCCAGGAGAGTAGCTTAGTAATTTGTGTTTTATTTAACAAGCTTTCCATGATTGTGATTCTAATGTACGCTAAAGATTAAGACTCCCTCATCTGGAGAATTAGAGAACTTCCCTTACTGAGACTTCAAGTGTGAAAGTAAGTCTCTTTCAGGACTCCAGCCACCATCTCCTGTGGTCTAAACCTCAACCGAGGCACTCAACAACCACTTTGTTCATTGTCCTGTTGTTATTAAGAAATGAAAAGGAGGGGCGCCCGAGTGGCTCAGTGATTGAGCTTCTGCCTTTGGCTCAGGTCATGGTCCCAGGGTCCTGGGATCGAGCCCCGCATTGGGCTCCCTGCTCCACAGGAGGCCTGCTTCTTCCCTCCCACTCCCCCTGGTTGTGTTCCCTCTCTCGCTGTGTCTCTCTCTGTCAAATAAATAAATAAAATCTTTAAAAAAAAAAAAAAAAGGGAAGTGGCTGCCAGGAAGAATCCAAAATGTCTACCACACCTCTTTTTAAAAAGCTTCATAAAACATTAAAAGGTAAAGTTTAGATACAAGTTTTAAAATTGAAAGGGAAGAAAAATCTAGAAAAGGTATGGCTTCTAAGTAGGAATGCAAGTTACTGCAATTCAACAACTATGATTCCTAAAAAATGTTTCCTGATTCAACTGAATCGAAAGGTTTAATGTACATACTGTTAAAAAAGAAAATCTTCACAGGCAATTTACTGATCTAGTAGGCTTGTATTCAATGCTTCATGAATCAGGTAGTATCCAATCTAGCAGACAGAAAGGAGCTCTGAAGAGTTGTTGTACAAGGCAAGAAATTTTTAAAGGCCAAATTGAACAGGAACAAGGAAGTTCTACTGGGTATTTCTCAGTATGATTTCCTTATATGGAGCAAAGGGAAGTCTTGGAGCTGGGTTAGATATACTTGTGTGAGCAGGCCAGCCCTGACTGGTTGATTAGGCCTTCCTTTTCTGGAAGAGCATAACACAGAAAGTTAAATTTTGGTTTGCTGACATGGGGCTTAGCGTGAGTGACTCCATCCTGGGCCTAATCTGGTTACTTTAACAATACAAACAAAAATATATATTTCTTTTTTTACATAGTTTAATTTGTTCACATTTAATATTGTTATTGATATAATCAGATTTATATCTGCCATTTTATTTTTTCTTTTCTCTATGTCTCAAGTCATTTTTTTCCCTCTGTTTCTCCTTTACTGTGTCTTTTCTTATAAAATTATATAAAGTAAGAATTATAACAATATATTGATGGATTTGTAATATATAGATGTAAGATGTATAACAATAGTAGCAGAAAAAAGCATAAGAGAGAACGGAATTATATAGGAGTAACATTTCTATATCTCACTGGAATTGAGTCAGTATAAATCTGAAGTAGATTTGGTAAATTAATATGTATATGATAAGCCCTGGAAAAATACACATTTCAAACTAATGAAATGTAATATTGAAATTTGTTTTCCTAAGCACAAATAAAAGATGTCTCATTGTGATCAAGACACTAATACATAAGAAAAGATAAGCTTGATAGGTTCTGTATACAATTCATATTATATTCACTGAAAACAGTGCAATTATTACTACAGCTTTGACCAGAATTTACAAATAGAATTCATTTAAGACCATCAGTTCAGGCTTTTCAAGGTTGTTACTGAAGCCATGATCATAAAAATTGTATAAGCTTCAGGACTGTGTTTGAATATTCAAGTAGGCAATTGCTTATGCAAAGTGGGAAATTTTTCTCTCACATACCCTGACCCTTCAGTTTTTATCATCCCTTATCCCATCTGGCTTGCTTAGAAATATTCTAGCACTTTTTGGAGTATCTATTGGTTCTCTATATTAAATCGCTCATGTCAAGGCCAAGAAGAACTGAAGAATGAGTAATTCACAAACCAATAACCGTCTTTTTCATTGGGAAAACGACTTAAATTATATTAAAACTACTCTTAACTTAATCACAGTCACAAAAAAATTATACCTGAGTATATTTTCTGAATATGAAATGAAAGGTTTGTAAAGCCTAAATAGTTTTGTTTCCTGATAGTTACAACACAGGTACAGAGTTTTCTTTTCTTTTTTTTTTTTAAAGATTTTATTTATTTATTTGACAGAGAGATAGAGAGACAGCACAAGTAGGCAGAGTGGCAGGCAGAGGGAGAGGGAGAAGCAGGCTCCCCTGCTGAGCAGGGAGCCCGATGCAGGGCTCGATCCCAGGACCCTGGGATCATGACCTGAGCCGAAGGCAGCCGCTTAGCCAACTGAGCCACCCAGGCGCCCCCAGGTACAGAGTTTTCTTATATAATTGTCACAGAATACTGCTCATTAGCTTCAGTTTTTAAAAAACTAGCATAAAAAAATAGGAGCATTCATTCCACTTTAAGACACAGTGCAGTTATATTCTTATTTATTATAAACATATAATGAACATTATAGGGACTATCATATAAGGACTTAGCCTCCCATCCAAGATAGAGTAACAAGACAGGAGTTAACCCTGATGTAAAACAACGGAAAAACAGGGCATGATGTACAAAATGATGGTTTCCTGTTTGGGACATCTAGCAGAATGACAGTGTTCCCTAAGAGTGAGAAAACAAAGAAGTGAGCTCTATGATCTTCCAGCTCACTGCTTGCAGAGGGTTTCCAAGGTATAGCGCATGTGTGAGAACTCAGGTGGAGCTCAGCAGTCTCAATACTTTGAGAAGGTGAAGCTGAGAGTCCAGGAAATCAAAGACAACCAGAGCTCGCAGAACAGAGTATCAGAGAAGAGAGATCTGTGCATAAAAAGAGCCAGTGTTGGACACCTCCAGGGGGCCCCCCTTGAGTCAGCAGCTTCATCCTGATGAATCAGCACAGGCATGTGAGGGAACTACCCAAACCTGGGAAAAGAGCCACCTGAAAGATTTTTTAGAAGCTTACACAGGGAAGGGAATTGTTCATGTGCCTGCAAGCGAGAGTAGAAAACCTCATAAATTTGGGGCATCGGCTGGAGTACTCAGAAAGGTATTGTCTCACTTCTGGAGGAAAATTAGCTCTAAAGCCTGTTCTGGTCCCTTCTGAGAAAACTTTAGGAACTAAATTTGATCAAACTATTTCCAAGCACTCCAACTGCATCTCAGAACAGAGCTCAAGAATACAATTTTTTTTCCTCCTCCTTCCCCAATTTCTATACTATATGTAATTGGCCTCTTGAAGTTATCTCATAGTTCATTGATTTTTTTTTTCATTATTTATTCGGTCTTTTTTTCTTTCTATGTTTCTTTGGGTAGTTTATATTGCTATGTATGTCTTCAGGTAAATTAATATTTTTTTGCTGTGTCTAATATGCTATTAATAACACTGCAAATTTTTAATAGAATTGTACTTTTCATCTCAAAATTTCAGTTTGGGTCTTTTTAGTATCTTCTATACCTCACCTTAAAATTTTCAGTCTTTTATTACCTTTTAGAACATATATGATATTTTTATAACTCTTTCATGTCCTTGACTAATAATTCTATCATCTATATTATTTCAGAATTCGTATCTATTAGTTGGTGTTTTCTCCTATTATGGAGAAAAATTTGCCTGTTCCTATGCATGCCTGGTAGCTTTTAATTGGATGCCAGACTTTGTGACTGTCATAGTGTTACTTGTTGGATATTTTTGATTTCCTGTAAATAAGAAATAGTGGCCATTTTTTTTTCAAATTTGATAAAAACTATAAACTCTCAAATCCAAAAAGCTCAACAAATCCCAAGCACAAGAAACATGAAGAAAACTACACCAAGGCACATCACAATAAAATTGTTCAAAATCAATGATAAAGAGAAAATCTTGGGACGCCTGGGTGGCTCAGTCGGTTAAGCGTCTGCCTTCGGTTCAGGTCATGATCCCAGGGTCCTGGGATCGAGTCCCACATCGGGCTCCCTGCTCCGTGGGGAGCCTGCTTCTCCCTCTGCCTCTGCCTCTCTCTCTCTCTCTCATGAATAAATAAATTTAAAAAAATCTTTAAAAAAAAAGAGAAAATCTTAAAAGTATCTAGAGAAAAGGGAAACATTACATATAGAGGAACAGGATCAGAAAGCAGACTTCTCACACAAAACTCTGCAGACTTTTATTACAAGAAATGGTAAAGGAGTAAGTCAGTCAAAGAAAGACAAATACCATGTGATTTCACTAATATGTGGAACTTGAGAAACAAAACAGATGAAACTGAGGACAAAAAAAGAGAGAGAGGCAAACCAAGAAACAGATTCTTAACTATGGAGAACAAACTAAGGGTTGCTGGAGGGGAGGGGAGTGAGGATGGATTAAATAGGTGATGGGGATGAAGGAGGGCACTTGTTGTGATGAGCACTGGATGTACGGAAGTGCTGATCACTACACTGTACACATGAAACTAATATTACACTGTATGTGAACTAACTGGAATTTAAATTAAAAACTTGAAGGAAAAAAAAAAGAAATGGTAAAGGAAGTCTTTTTAGCAGAAGGGAAAGGATACCAGATAAAATCTGCAACTGAATAAAGGAATGAAGAAAACCAGAAACAATAAAAAATATGGGTAAATTAAAATATTTTACTTTTATTTTTAATATCCCTTTGAAATAGAAATGATTATTTAAGATAGAAGTATTAACAATGTATTATAGTAACATTTGCATAAGTAAAATATATGTCAAAATAGTACAAAGGTGGGAAGAAAAGAAATATAATTACACCATTGTAAGATTTTATATGTAAAATGTTAATAATATTACTTGAAAGGGTACTGGCATAAGGGAAAAGATTTATATTATAAACCCTAATGCAATCACTAAGACACACAACAAAGAGTAATAGCTCAAAGCCAACAAAGAAGATTGAATCTTTAAAAATACTTCATTAATATGAAAGAAAATAGAAAAAAAAGGAAAAAGAGGAAAAGGGTAACAAAGAACAAGATGAAGCAAATATAAGTATAAAAACATATGCCAAGATAGTAGCTTTAACCGCAACCAAATAAAGAACCAAATTTAATTTAAATAATTTAAATACCCCCCTTAAAAAAAAAAGGCAAAAATATTGGGTAAGATATATGCTGCCATTTTGAGTATCAAGATATAAATAGGAGGAGGGTCAGAGGGAGAAAGAGAATCTTAAGCAGGCTCCATGCCCAGTGTGGAGCCTGACATGGGGCTCGATTTTATGACCCTGAGATCATGACCTGAGCTGAAATCAAGAATCAGACACTTAACCGACTGAGCCACCCAGGCACAACTTTAGTCTTTCATTATTAAATATGATATTACATGTAGGTTTTTCAAAATGCCCTTTACAAGGTTGACAATATTCTATTCTATTCCTAGTTTGCTAAAAGTGTTTATCAAGAATGAATATAGAATTTTGTCAAATGTTTTTTCTGCCTTTATTGAGACGTTCAGTTGTTGTCGTTATTGTTTAGTCTGTTAATATAGGGCAACACTGAGTTTTCAAATGTTGAACCAGTGTCAAATTCCTTGGATAATCCCCCACATAGTCATGATGTATTACCCTTTTATATATTGTTGGATTGATTTGCTATAATTTTGTTAAAATTGTTTTGTGTATGTTTATGAAGGATACTGGTCTATGGGTTTTTTTTTCTTTTTTGTAATGTTTTTGGGTGGTTTTGGTATTGGTTTAATACTAGCCTCATAAAATGAACTGTGGAGTATAATATCCTCTTCAATTTTTCTGGAACAGTTTGTGAAGATACGGTATAATTTCTTCCACAAATTTTCAGTAAATGTTACTGAAGCCATCTGTGCCTGAAGTTCTCTTTTTGGTAAACTTCAAATTCTCTCCCTTTAATAGATACAGAATTATTCAGATTATTTCAGAGGTTTATTCTTTTAGTTTGTCTCTTTCAAGAAGTTTATTCATATCAAACATTATTATAAACCAACATTAGGGTATGTCTTTACACCAATACCCTATTGTTGGTTTATAATGATGCTTGATCAATAGACTAGAATAAAGTCCAGAAATAAACCCACACATATATGAACAACTAATTTACATGGTGCTAAAACAATTGGATAGCCATATGAAAAAAACTATAAAACCTGACCACTATCTTATACCATGTAACAATTTTAAGTCAAAATATATCCAGTCCTAAATGTAAAACCCCAGAATTATAAGACTTCTCAAAGAAAACATAGGAGAAATATTCCATATCCTTTGGTTTGCCAAAGATTTCTTAACTACAACGTGAAAAACACATTCCATAAAAGAAAAAAACTCACAAATTGTATTTTTTCAAAATTAAAAATTAAACCCTTTGAAAGACATTGTTTAATGAATGAAGAACATACAAACCTTTTCAAATTGTACACTTTAAATATGTGCAGTTTATTTTTTATTTTATTATTTTTTTTAAAGATTTTATTTATTTATTTGGCAAAGAGAGACCAGTGAGAGAGGGAACACAAGCAGGGGGAGGGGGAGAGGGAGAAGCAGGCTCCCCGCGGAGCAGGGAGCCCGATGCGGGGCTCGATCCTAGGACCCTGGGATCATGACCTGAGCGGAAGGCAGACGCTTAACGACTGAGCCCCCCAGGCGCCCCTAAATATATGCAGTTTATTGTATGCCAATTATAGCTCAACAAAACAGCTTTAAAAAAAAGATAAGCCAGAATTTTGAGAATATATTTACTAATCATTTGTCTGACAAAGGATTTGTATCTAGAATATACAAACAATTTCAATAATAAGATGAACAACCCCCAACCATCAAAAAAAAAAAAGAGAGAAAATAGCCAAGAAATCTGAAGAGACACTTCATCAAGAAGATAGATGGATGCAAAGAGGCATATGAAAAAAATGATTAACATCATTAGTCATTAAGGAAATGAAGATTAAATCCACCAAGTCTAAAATTGAAAAAGTCAATCCTATCAAATACTGACAAAACTTTACAGAAACTGGGAACTCATATGGATGACAAAGGAGAATGTAAAATGGTATATCCGCTCGGGAAAAAATTTTGGTTGTTTTAAAAAGTTGACCATATACCCCCCCCCATAACACAGACATTTCACTACAAGGCATTAAGCAACAGAAATAAAAGCATATATCCATACAGACATTTACCTGAATATTCATAGCAGCTTTATTTGTACAGCCCAGAACTGAAAACACCACACCACAAATATTTATGAACATGAGAATGGTAAGTAAATCATGATATGGAATGGAATATTTCTTAGCAATAAAAAATAATAAATTATTTGTATACTCAACAACAGATAATGTCAAAATAATTATGCTGAAAGAAACCAGAACCAATATTGCATAATACATCATTCCATTTATATTAAATTTTATGATAGACAACTAATGTATAGTGCATAGCTGTGATTCACAGCTGTGATTGCAAGGGTAGTATGAGAAAACATTTCAAAGGAGCACCAGGAAACTTTTGGGGGTAGGGGTTATTTATTATCTCGATTGTGGTGATGGTCTCCTAAGTATATACACATATACAAAGATTACCAAATTACATACTTTATATGCAGACAGAAAATGTGTGCCTACAGAATATTACCTTTAAGAGAGAAGTCTAACTGGATGGCTACAAAAGCAAAGACTCCTAAAGCCAGAATCACTATGGAAAGAGTCCATGTTCTAGGTTCAAATCAAAAAGAATTTGATTTTGTCAGGACACCGACAGTGTGTCAGGCTCAGTGACAAGCTCACATTAATCGAGCTCATGAGAGACTAACCTATAAAGCAGATTGCTAATGTATTAATTAAAGTGAGAGAGAACTTCCAAAGGTCAAGCATATTCTTGTCAGCTGGTCAGTACATCCTGACCACAGTAATAAAGCCTTTATGGAGAGCAAGGATGCTCAGGATATTGCTTGGAGAATATTATCATCATTAAGAAGATGATTGTAACAGTTAGTGTTACCAGTTTGTGACCATCTGAGGCCATCAGAAATATATGTCCCTCCCCTTGGACAGTCCTGAAATGACTCTGATGTGTTCTTGCTCCTTTTATTATTTTTTTTGTGAATTCCATACCGAACTTCTACATTCACTTAACATATTCTCATTTCTCTTTCAAAATGCCAAAATAACAGGGAGTAGATTATGTCTTTTTTTACATCAATTGTATTTCAGTGCTGCCTTCCTCAGTTTATACCCTAAGTTACTTGACTAAATTTCAGCAATACCTTTCTCATTTTGATTTCATTTAGGGAAGTATTTTTCCCATGGCTATGAACTATGTCTTAGCATGGAGCTGTTGTTGGTTATTATTTTTGCAGATAAGAGATTTCATATATTATAGGTTTAATTTTAATGATCTTAAATTATGAAATTATGAGAAACAATTTACCATAACCCAGTGTGTGTAGTACACATTTTTAATAAAGCAAATGGTTTGAAATGTCCAAGAATATAAATGAGGAAAATTGAGTAGCATAGTTTAGGCATTGAGCCATATTTTCAAAAAGCATAATCTACGTATCTATACTTGGTACACATAGCTAAGAAATGAGATATACGTCATGTTTTTGAATACTTCTACGAAATACTTTGAGAGTATGCAGACCCAGCAATTTTTATGCAAAGAATAACCAACAAATTACCACAGCTATTTATTTTGATGTTTAAAATTTTTACTTACTAACATTAGCCCATAAAAATGACACCTCTGTTGAGTAATGTGCTATTTTTGCTGCCTTTTAAAATTATCTTTATGTAGAAATACCAGGTTTGTTAACAAGATACACTCCTCTTTTTCTAGCTCTGAAACTGAAACATTAACAAATTTTGGGATTGAATGAAAAATATTTGTATTATCAGTAACTTTCAGATGTTAATTTCTAATTGGCAAAAATTCTTTTTATGAGAAAAATAAATGCTTATGCTTATACTCTCTCCATCACCATAAAATATTATACAGGTTGTTGGAAATATGATTATTCTAGTCAACTACATAGGCTGCATTTCCTTTCCAATTACCCTTCCCTAGAAGTAAATTACTTAAGCACCCCTCTCTAGGCTGATTGTTCTTCAGTCAGGTTTCACTCCCAAGTATTTGCAACCAGCGCTATTACTTAGGTTGTGTAGGTTGTGATCTCCATAAAGAAACTCATGTTAAAGGTTGAACGCTGTCTGAAATCCAGCTTATCCTCTGCCTACTAAGCCATGTAATTTGACTGGGGGCTCTGTCTGGCCTAAAGAAAAGACATTTCTTTCCAAAGGTACCCTAAGGACTAGTGGAAGCCCCGTTACATACTACCCAATTATTCAAAGTCTACTTTTCTGGTCATATTTGCTTTGCTATTTCAACATATTTTCTTCTAATATGTCAATCCAAACTAAATCAAAATACTGATAGATTGTACACACAGCTGGCGGGGATGTATAGAAAATTGTATTTATTTATTTATAATTATTTTATCAGTTTTACTTATTATTACTATTATAATTATTATGTAGTATTATCCAGGTAGAAGTGTGAATTACAATAACCTTTTTTAGGAAATGATTTAGCAGTACCTATTAAAATTTTAACTATGTTTTCCATTTGACCTTGTAATCCACTTTTAAAAGTATGTCCTTCAGACTGTGTATTTGAATGTATGTACAAAGAAGTTCACTGGAGCTATAGCTTATTTTAAAGATTTTATTTATTTATTTATTTGAAAGAGAGAGAGAAACAGCATGAGAGGGGATAGGGTCAGAGGGAGAAGCAGGCTCCCCGCCGAGCCGGGAGCCCGATGCGGGACTCAATCCCAGGACTCCAGGATCATGACCTGAGCCGAAGGCAGTAGCTTAACCAACTGAGCCACCCAGGCACCCCTATAGCTTATTTTAAATAAAAACCTGATCTCCTAGATTTAGTACATCATATTCCAAGATATGGACTATCATAGAACTCTTTTCAAAATATGAACTACATCTGTAAATAGTGACCTAGTAAAATACGTAAACTATAGGTTACATTATATTGATTTCATTCTGTTAAAAAATGAGGGGAGACTGTCGTGTATCGCTTTCTCATGATGTCAAGTCCCCTTGCTTATGGCTTTAGGGACGCTGTTTGTTTACGTTGGGGAGGCTGTGTCACAAGGTTGTTATCAAAACGGCTGTGCTGCTGAGTGATTATCAATATGACATACGGAGGCATAGGAACACATGACTAAGACATAATGAACGTTTAAACTTTAAATACCAAGAATCTGTCGAATTTCCAGGAAGTATTAGGGCCGACACGGCCACCCTTTGCTGATCTAAATGCTCTCCAAAGACCTTGTGACATTAGCTCCGGTCGTGGCAAGACAGCCATGCGTGGCGGTGGGGAAAACAACAGCGGCTCTGGGAAGATCATCTTGCTCACCGGCTCGGGTACCTTTGCTCCGCTAGCACTGAGCGCGAGGGCCAAGAGACTTTCGATTCGCACTGGCAGCTGGACATCAGGGCATGGCCGGCTAAGCCGACTCTTCCAAGGACCAACTAGTAGAAGGTATACTTCAACTAGGTTTGGACTTTCCTTCTTTCATCTCCCCTTTGCCTGAAACAGTAGTACAAAACTTACTTACATTGGTTGGGAGTATATTATTTTCTATTGCCTTATTGAGAGACATGATCCTGTATGCTATTGGCTTGTGAAATACTATTATAAGTTATAATATCTCTGTAAACCTGTGTTAAATAAACTATTGGCAAAGACAGTCTCGACCTCCAATCATAATCGGCTACAAACAAAACAAATGTGAGTGAATATATACAGATATATCTAATGCATACACACGTTTTATGGATTTAGTGAAAGGTAAAATAAGATATACATCAAATTGATAATATAATAATTTACAAGAGTAGATTGGGGCCAAGAATGTAGAACTATTAATTGTTTTTATTAACTGTCCTCTGTGTTGACCAGTTTGTTGCGATATGATAGTATTTTGCCTTTTTAAGTTAAAAAGAGCAAAAGACTAGTAAATTCAAATATTGCATCCTTTGGGTTTTCATTTTCCTTTCAATTCCGTTCGTTTTCATTTTCCATTCACGTATTCTAAGAATTAGTCTTCTTCAGTGCCATGTTTTAATGACAGCTCAAAACCATTGCTAAACCTCTTTATTGATCATCCTGAATCTACTCCCAATATACACGTAGTTCTATAAGTTTTGTTGTTTTATTGATCTGGAGGTAGAGTTTATTTCTCTAATTTTTCAGCACTATTTTCTACTTATTCTATCTCAATTCATCAAGATGTACTTAATTCAATTTCTAGCTATTAGTCATTCACAAACCCAAAAACAGATGGAAAGAGAGACCAGGTCCCCTTGGCCAACATTAATACAATACCCTTGTGCATACATACAGAAAATATTCTTATGATCATTTCCCCAAGAAACTTAAAACAATTTTCTTGGGCAATTGTGCATTGGAGAGAGGAAAATACTCAGGATTTGTTGACTGCTGTTAGATATGGGACCTAAACTGATATGAATAACAGGGAACTCAAAGGGCCATCTGTCTCTCAAGTTTGCAGGGCTCTTAGAGAATAAGCATTAAGATACATGTGTGCCAGAAGGTTGTAGATAAACTCCCTAGCAATTCAAAGTAAAGCAACATCTGTGACGGTTGTGGCTGCCCAGTGATCTGAAGAATGCCAGGACATACATTCTAAGGAAAGGACAAATTGCTTCATCTGTCATCCCTTTCAATTAATAAAGAATTGTGCTTTGCAGGTCTCTGTGGATATTGGTGACTGCACGTAGTGTACCTTGGAAATAAACCTCAGAGTCACAGGACAGACTCCAGAAATTCGGGAGTAAGGCCATACCTCCTTAAGAAGAAAGCTATTTTCCAAATGCAAAGATTTCCTGGAATGTTATTGAGCATTTGACTACAAGGCATCAAAAATTATATGATTAGAGCTTCCCAATGATGTAGTTTTGAAATGTAGCTGAGGTTGGTAATGTCTGGAGCCAACAACCAAGAAAGAATTCTTGAGACGTCTTTGGTGCAAAATGGTGGTTTTATTAAAGCAGAGGGACAAGACCTGTGGGCAGAAAGAGCTGCTGCACCAGGGTTGTGAGGGTTGGCTGACTATATACTTGGGAGTTGGGGGTAAGGAAAAAGGAAGGTTTTCAAAAGAACTTTCATATGCTAAAAAGGACCTACAAAATACTGGAGGCCTTCTCATTGTTAAGTTAAGGTTGTTTTTCCCTCTAGTAAGGCATTGACATCAAGAGAGTTGGAAGCTTCCTGGAGGAACATTATACTCTGCCTGCCTCAAGTATTTGTTAATGGGCTCCAGGTTATAAGAACATTTAATTTTATCTAAATTTCCTTCTGGAAGTTTAGGTTATTGATAAGAATGCTTTTTTCTTGTAAATCACTAAACATTTGTAAACTGAGGGAGACTCATGTCTTGCAGGACTGTAATCTCTGTAAGTTAACCATTTATTTTTCCTTCCCTTAGCTTTAGGGCAGCCAGGAGTGCCTGAGGAATGTCACACATTGTGGGTGTTGTGGGGTGTCAGCTTGTGCTTTGTCCTCCAGCTTGCCTTCTGGTCCCTCATCACCAACATGATCCACAAAAACCATAAAAGTAGTCACAGAAGGCATCTACTTTGTAGAAGAAAAGGGACGTTTGGGATTGGACCTGAATTTATTCAGAAGGTATAAATTAATTACCTAAAAAAGTGGCCATTTTCATGAAGACAGATCACAAGAAATACTTGGAAAGAGACACAGGGATGAACCTGTGACAGTAGACAGAGAACATGCAGATCTTTGTGTACCATGTTAATACTCATCAGAAAGCATCTATCACACATTAAAAAGTCACTGAACAACCAGATGGACAGGAATACTTGTCCTTTGTATGACAGCCAGCCTTTGTCGTCTGTTATCGCAGTGTTGATGCATCAAAAGTTGGAGAAGACATAGTAATAGGAATCAAGTCATAGACCCAAAAATTGTTCTCCTTCTCACCAAGGTGAATCTAGCCATTGCCACTACTGAAGCCCCATTGGCAAAAACTGATGATGAACCCTTGGATGATGAATTCCTGGAGAAGTCCAGAGTTACTTCATGGATGTGGATTATTTCAGAACCCTTCCACTCTGTATAGGATGGCTATTTATCCGTAGTAGAAATTAATCTAATTATGGTTTGTCTTTCCTGCCCCTAATGCCCCTGCTGATATCCACATCCGAAAGTTTACAGATGCCTAATTTATTGTCATGATATCTCCCACCATATTGCCTCAGATTAAGGGACTCATTTTAAAACAGAGGAGTTGCAATAATAGGTGCATGCCCTTAGGGTCTATTTGTCTTACTAATACTGTTTCACCCAGAAGCATCCTATGTGATAGAACAATGAATGTTTTGTTAAAGTGTCAGCTAAAGTGATAGCTTAGAGACAACCCTCAGCCCTGTCCTCCAAGATAAGTGAATATTCTTTTTTTTTAAAGATTTTATTTATTTATTTGAGAGAGAGAATGAGAGAAAGAGAGCATGAGAGGGGGGAGGGTCAGAGGGAGAAGCAGACTCCCTGCCGAGCAGGGAGCCCGATGCGGGACTCGATCCTGTGACTCCAGGATCATGGCCTGAGCCGAAGGCAGTAGCTTAACCAACTGAGCCACCCAGGCACCCGATGAGTGTATATTCTTGACCAACCACCAACACAGTGCTATGTCCCAAGCAGCTAGAATTTATGGTCCAGAACCAAGGGAAAGAAATCTGATTGGGACCTCTCACCATCAATTCCTAAATCCCAAATGCTGAATTTTCCTTTTTGTCTTTGCAATCCTATATTTTACCTGAACTCTGTCCTGGTTCTCAGAATCTGTCCTGACACTGGATTCTTGATTGAATCAACAGGCAAAGAAAGGAATCATTAAAATGGATGGCTAATCAGTTCTGCTTTCTATGAGGAACCACAGTTGCTACTAAAAATGAGGGAAAGTAGGAGTATTTATGGTATCCAGGATCTTCATCAGAGTGATTCTTGATGCTTCTATGTCCAGAGATAGTGTTTAGAGGGCTATTAAAGAAACTATGATACAAACAAAGGTGAGTCAACTAAGAGCTCAGAACATTGAAGGATGAAGGTCTGAGTCTCCACACAAGGACAGCAACCCTTACTGGCTCAAGAGCTATGTCAAGGTAAGGGATATCCAGCATCAGTGGTGGAAAAGGCAGATGATGAAAAGCAGTTAGTCTCAGGACGAGCCATAGCAATGGGGATTGCAGCTTTTTTGCTAATCTTCCTTAATTAAATATTTGTAAATATGGCTGCTGGCTACAACCTGAAATGAGACTCTAGGTGATAGACTGGACCTAAGGAAGGGTATAAATGTATCTAAATGGTGGAATATATGTACTGTACTGCATATGTTTAAGAGTCACTTCAAAATCAAACCCTCTTGCCTTATCTATTAATCTAGCCACTGCTATAGCAACTCAGATTTCTATTAGCTTTACACAGACGCAAACCTTGCATCAATTCTGCACTTCTGGATGCTTAATTATAGCCCCGGGGGCTTCTCTGAGACTGAGGTGTGGCCACCCATGGGAACCTGCTTGGAAATTACCTAGAGCCCAAATGTGTGGCACAGATAATGCCCTGTGGGGAATAATCTTGAACCTGGGTGGCCTCTAGTGGCTGGAAACTAGGGCCTCCAAAAAGGAATGCAGCTCTGTCAACACCTTGATTTTTGCCCCAGTGACACTTATGTCAAACTTGACTTCCAGAACTACAAGATAATACATTTGTGGTGATTTAAACCACTAATTTTATGGGAGTTTGTTACAGCAATAGAAAACTCATATGCCACTTGACCCATTTTCTTTACTAATCATTTTTCCCTGATCTTTTCTCCTTAATAAGACTGCACTCACCTTCTGTTCGTCTCCACGTTTTCACCTCATTGTCAGGGTAATATTTCAGGTATTACAACCTAACATTCCAGACCCTTTACAATCTAACTCCTACCCATTTTCCTATTTTTACTCCTTCAGCTCCTTAAGTTTCAACACAGTAACCCAAAAGATCTGGAAACATACTTATCAATTATATCTTTAGAATGTGAACTTCGTATGGCAAGGCTTTTTCTCTTTTTTGCACTCATCAATGTGCATTTCCCACCATGAATAGTACCTGGACATAGGAGAAACTAAATTAAGCCTTGTTAAAGAGAAAATATGAATGATTTCTTCCACTATAGTTTTATAGTACTCTCTGTGCATAATTCCCTGCCTCTTAATCACTGCATATTAAAATGTTAGCAAAACTTTAAGATTCAATACAAATTCAATCTTGTCCATGAAGCCTTGCACCCCAAACTGATGTTTTCCTTCTTCTGAAAATTAATAGTATTTATTTCCTACAATACAAGACAGTGTTATCCACATACTGCTATGGATTAAATTTAAAATTTCTGGTGTATATCTATATGAGGAAGAACACATGGATCCTGACATCAAGGAATTTATTCTTAAACTTTATAGCAGCACTGGGGAATGAATGAACTGTGCTCTTAGTTTGGAATCAGAAGATATGGGTGCTAATTCCAGCACTACCAGATATGAGGTTTGGACCAGTCACCTAATTTTTCTTGGCTATGTTGCTCATACACACACACACACACACACACACACACACACACACACAAAGTGTTAAAGAGACCAGTAGTTTTCCAACCAATTCCTTTGTACAAACAAAATCATACATAGAAAACCTAGAGGTAAATTAGGTAAATAAAAACGATTCTGGGAGAAGCAGGGAGAAGGCCCAGATCCCAGTCAAGTCAGACCTTCCAGCCCCATCCTCTGAGTAGTACCAGAAGTGCCCCGCCCCCCCACTCTTGGATTCACAGAGCATGAACAGAGCACATCAGTGGATAATGTGATCGAGATGCTACCTTCAAACCCTGTAACTCTAAAAATCCATACAATACTATTATTTTGGAATTTGTTTAAAAAATTACTACTTTATTTAACAAGTAGCTTAGCTTTTAAAATTCTGCTTCTAAAATGACAATTCTATAGTCCCAATATTTTTCCTTTTGCTTAAATTTTGGCACATAGCTTGGTTCATCTTATGACATTATCATAAAATCTCTAAAGAAACCATAATTATAAATGTCAGAATTAACCAGAGGAACAGATCCAGTAGGACACATATAAAGATATATTACAGAATATCAGTTTATGCAGTTGTGGGACATGGTTACACAAGTCCAAAACCCATAGGGTAGGCAGTCAGGAAGGGAAGATTGCAGGTTACAAGCAAAGTGGAAATCTTCAGACACAGATGATTAAAGTTGCTGCGCATAGCCAGCAGAGGCTCCTAACTAGACAGAGACACAATTCTGGCAATTCTCTACAACACCCTCCCCAAAAACTAAAAAAAAAAAAGAAAAATGAGAGAGTGAGGAGATGGGAAAAATCAAGTGGGAAAACATTAAGATATAAACCTCAACCTAGAACTGACAAAATGTCTAGAACTGTACACAGAAAGGAAAAACTAATATGACTTACTGTTTTCCATGATGAATCTTTTTTTATTATGACAAGAACACTTAAAGTGAGATCTACCCTCAACAAATTTTCCAGTGTACAATACAGTATTTTTAACTCTAGGTACAGTATTTTACAGCAGATCTCTAGAACCTCTAGAATCTCTGGAACTGAAACTTTATTCCCATTAAATGGCAACTCTCCATTTCCCCCATCCCCAGCCTCTGGTAACCACCAATCTATTCTCATCTTCTATGAATTTGATTATTTTAGATACCTCATGTAACAGGAGTATTCAATATTTGTCCTATGACTAGCCTATTTCAATGCCCTCAACATTCATCCTTGTTGTCACACATATCAGGATTTCCTTCCTTTTTTAAAGCTGAATAATATTCCGTTGTACTTATATACCACATTTTCTTTATCCACTCATTTATCATGAACATCTAGATGGTTGATTCCACATTTAGGCTATTTTGAATAATGCTGCGATGAACATGGGAGTGTAAATATCTCTTTAAGATCCTGATTTCAATTCTTTTGGATAAATACAAAAGAGCAAAAGAGGACTTGCTAGATCACATGGTAGATCTATTTTAATTTTTTGAGGAATCTCCATACTGTTTTCCATAGCAACTGTGCTATTTCACATTCCCACTAACAGTGTTCAAGGATTTCAACTTCTCCACATCTTCCCTAATGCATTATATACATATGTGTATATGTATGTAATGTATATGTATACATATGTATGTACATATATAATGTCTACATATACATACAATGTGTGTGTATATACATATATATAGCCATCCTAACAGGTGTGAAATGACACCTCATTGTGGTTTAGATTTGAATTTCCCTGATGATTAAGTGATGTTGAGCATCTTTTCATATAACTGTTGGCCCTTTGTACATCTTCTTTGGAGAAATGTCTATTCAAGTTTTTTGCCAGTTTTTAAATCAGGTCATTTGTTTTTTGTTATTGAGTTGTAAGGGTTTCTTATATATTTTGGATATTAACTCCTTATCAGATATATAGTTTGTAAGTATTTTCTCCCATTCCACAGGTTGCCTTTTCACTCTGCTGATTCTTTCCTTTGCTGTGAAGACACTTAATTTACTTGTTTACTTTTGCTTTTGTTGCCTGTGCTTTGTTGTCATATCCAAGACCAATGTCATGAAGATTTCCTCTATGTAGTCCTCTAGGAGTTTTATAATATCAAGTCTTATGCTTAAGACTTTAATCCATTTGAGTTGATTTTTGTGTATGGTATAAGATAAGGGCTCAATTTAATCTTTGCATATAGATACCCAATTTTCCCAGAACCATTTGTTGAAGGGACTATCCTTTCCCCATTGTATATTCTTTTTTTTTTTTAAGATTTATTTATTTATTTATTTGAGAGAGAGAGAATGAGAGAGAGAGAGCACGAGAGGGAAGAGGGCAGAGGGAGAAGCAGACCCCCTGCTGAGCAAGGAGCCCGATGCGGGACTCGATCCCGGGACTCCAGGATCATGACCCGAGCCGAAGGCAGTCGCTTAACCAACTGAGCCACCCAGGCGCCCCCCGTTGTATATTCTTAACACACTAGTTGAAGATCAGTTGACTGTATATACATGGGTTTATTTCTAGGCTTTTTATTCTGTTTTATTAGTTTATGTCTGTCTTTATGAAGGTATAATATTGGTTTAATTGCTGTAATTTGCTAATATATTCAAAATATATTTTATCAGGAAGTGTGATGTCTCTAGCTTTGTTCTTCTTTCTTAAGATTGTTTGGCTATTTGAGATCCTCTGTGGCTCCATATGAATTTTAGAATTTTTTTTATTTCTATAAAAAGTGCCATTAGGATTTTGACAGGGATTGTGAATAAAGCAATATGGAAAGTATCCTGGATGAGTCTAAGGTTATTTCCAATTTGGTATATTGAACCCTGGTATGGAACATTTCACAAAATTCCAGAAAAAAACCCAAGGCTTCTCAACAAAGATTACACACACCTCCAGTGGAGAATATTTACACAAATTAAAGGGAAAAAAATGATATCTGCACACTGTAAGGGTATACTAAGTTCTGAGACAAATAATGTTTATTGTCGTGTATTTTCTCATTCTGTTACTGACTTTCAAGAATAAACAAAAAAATACTTAGGAAAAGAGACAAGTCACCTTGAATAGAGAAGCTGTGATGAAAGAACTAGTATCATGCTTGATGACAGATAGTAATGGACAATATCTTCAAAATCTGAAGGGCAAGTATAAATCAAGACTTTTACAAATAGCCAATTCAAAATGCACTGGGAGTATAGGATAACGAACAGTAATTCCCTCAAGCAAAAATGAACTCAGAAAACATGGAACTTTTGAATGCTTAAAAAAAGCAACTATAGGGGCGCCTGGGTGGCTCAGTCAGTTGAGTGGCTGCCTTCGGCTCAGGTCATGATCCCAGGGTCCTGGGATCGAGCCCCGCATCGGGCTCTCTGCTCCACGGGAAGCCTGCTTCTCCCTCTCCCACTCCCCCTGCTTGTGTTCCCTCTCTCGCTGTCTCTCTCTCTCTGTCAAATAAATAAATAAAAATCTTTAAAAAAAAAAAGCAACTATATTTAATGGATAATTGTCAATTTGGATGTTTAGGTTTTGAATCCACCACCTATTTTGAAGGAATCCCAGATAGATGAGATCTGTACTGGGTCTCCTCTACAAATAAAAGATATATATACATGATATTAGTCATTCCCTTTCCCAATACCCTGACAGTTGGCCTGTGGCTAAGATAATCCTATTCAATAGTGAATGTAGTCTCAGTTTAAGGATATTTAGATATTTTCATGGACTCCAGGGTCAAAGAAAAAGTGGCTTTGTAAGGTGATAAATTTCCAAAAGCCTGGAAAAAATATGTAAAAGCAGCAAAGTCCATCATCCTTACAATGTGTATCAAACCATTTCAATGATCAAAGCAGTGTCAAGTATCCAACTGTCAAATGGTTCAATGCTGAGGATACTGGTCATATGGCAGCATCTTGTCCATGCCTTGCCTTCCTTGATCCCTGCCTGAGTCTACTTCTCTAACAATCCTGTAAATTCTTTGAGATACTCAATATCATTAAAATAAATCCATTCTCTCCTTATGTTTTCCAGTCAGTTTCTATTGTTTGTAAACCAAGAACTCTCAATACTGCAATAATGAAATCCATTAACAAAAATATGAATCAAAATTAACAACTTGAGTATTGAGAAGCTAGCTATAATTCAACAATTCCTTTAGTTTCAAATTTGTTGATATTTCAAGTGAAATTCAAATGAAATTTAAATATACTTAATAATTTAATTCTAAAATATATACTAACTATAAACCAATACCTAGAAATATTACAGTAGTTTCATAAAACAATTTCTATGTATCTTACTTTTTGGCTTTGTATCTCTACTTATCTTTAGAAAGATGTATAGAAGGTTATTCATCTTCTATTTGAAGAGGAAAATTACCCAGAGCAGGCCCGGGCCAGCAGGCACCAGAAGATGGAAAGTTATTGGCAATAGCAAGAGATAACCAGAAACCCAGCTGGGAGCAAGAGATAACCAGCCATTTCTGCTTCTGTAGATGGGCTTCCCGCCATAAGCTTCTTGCACTGCCCTATCGGCTGCCCTAACCGATGTTCCGGCCTAAAGCAACTCCCCCCAATTTAAACCCACCTACCAGTAGTCAGCACAGCCCTTGGAACCTGACCCCCTGCACTGCCCTATAAAAGCTCTGTAACCCCGCTACCCAGGGCCCAGAATTTCAAGGACAAGCTCATCTGGGTCCACCAGTATAAAATAAACGCAAGTTCTCCTACTTCTCCGAGTGTCACTTGGTTTCTTGCTGGTCTGATTATTTTTCTGCAACATATTAATGATTATTATTTTGGAGTGTCCAGTTTGAGTTCACTGTAGGAAGATTTTTTTGTACTTTTCTATCTTGCTTGAAATACATAAGGCACAATTGTAACTTTAAATAGCTAACAAAATTTTTATTTTAAAAAGTTAGAAAGTAAGATTTACATGGCCTAAAGCAAATGATATTTACAAATTCTATTGTTCTCTAAAGGGACTGTCAAGAAAAAGGATTTGTGGTTGAATGGCAGCATGCCATAGTGAAAAAGGCACTGAGATCTGGAACTATTCCAGATCCGTGGCTGTGTTTCCTTGAAATATTGATTACTTTCATTGAGCCTTTGTTTTTGTATCTGTCAAATGAAAGAATCTAAGAATTTCTTGGTTCTTACATTTTTTTCGAGTTTATATTTAAATTCCAGTTAGTTAACCTACAGTGTAATATTAGTTTCAGGTGAGAATTTAGTGATTCCTCACTTATATAGCACACCTAGTGCTTATCACAACAAGTGCAGTCCTCAATACCCATCACCCATCTAGCCCATTCCCAACCCACCTCCCCTCCAAGAACCCTCAGTTTGTTCTCTATTGTGAAGAGTCTGTTTCCTGGTTTGGTTCTGTCTTTTTTTCCCCCTCTATGTTCATCTGTTTTATTACTTAAATTCCCCATATATGTGAAATCATATGGTATTTGTCTTTCTCTGACTTATTTCACTTAGCATAATATTCTCTAGCTATATTTACATTGTTGCAAATGGCAAGATTTCATTCTTTTTATGGCTGAGTAATATTCCATTGTGTATATATACCATATCTTTCCAATTCATCTTCTATTTGAAGAGGAAAATTACCAATATGTACAATTTTAATCAGCATTGAATCAAATACTCCAAGAAAAAGAAAATAGATCAATTTGTTTCTTTCTTTGCCAAGTTCCTAGTGTTTTATAGAAACTGTCCTTAACTTAAAAGAAAATGACATTAAACTTAATATAGCACTTAATATGCCAGCATAGCTTATGCATTTTACATATATTCATTCATTTAATCTTGACAATATTATCATTTCTTTTTCTTAAATGGGAAAATTGCCCAAGGTCACATAGTTGGTAAGTGGTTGAATCCAAATCTGAACCCAGGCAGCCAGGCTCCTGAACCTCTGTTTGTAGCCACTATGTGGTGCTCTTCTGACTCAGGTCATCACTACTGAGCATTCATTATGTCAGACACGGCTAGGCAAAAGTAGTCAACAACTCATAATCCCCAATTCCTTTTTCAGGTAATTTGCACACTGTTGATTTCTTTTTTGGGAGCTTTTTTCTCTTTCCTTATAGTAAAATAAGCCTTAAAATTTTTAATATTTTAAACTATATTAAGCTACCCTCACATCACCAACTTCTTTTACAACACCACAAAAACAAAAGCTTTTCATTCATGTCAATGTAATTTGCTTTGCCTCCCTTATATACCATTTGTTTGCTTCTCTATGATGTCCTAAGACCACATCTTCGTCATTTCCCTCTCTGTTCTGCTGTATCTTCCAAACTTGAGAATCCAGTGACCATCATCTCTTTAGGAATGGGATCAGGTGAATAGACAGTTTTCAATTAACTGTATATCTCATTAAAGCATCCTTTAAATTTGTTTAGGTGCAACAGTTTATGTATTTGTGTTTGAAATGTGTTTGTGTTGTAGGCAGGTGGGTGCAAGAGGGAGGGGGGAAGGAAAGATCTAGTAGTCAGAAATATTATAAATTCTTAAATTATTAAAAGATTTTTTCCACTCAATAGCACCTATTAGAATTGACTACCAATATTAAAATCATCCACTCATTTAGCAAATATTTTATGAAGTGCCTATTAAGTATTTATAAACTTCATATTATGAAATCAAATTTGATTAACTATTAAGAACTTTGAGTTCTCTAAATTAAGGATATATATATAGCTTCATAATATCCATTTTTAACGGCCCAAGGCTTTTATTCTTGAATATCAGTTTAGCCATAAAGTGCTGATTAAATAATTAAACATTTAATAACTAATTAAAAATCTATGCCTCTGCTTTTATTATAAGCCATTACTGTATTCATAGCCTTATATTTGTTAATATTCACTCAACAGTAAGATGCCAACCAAAAGTCCTTACTAATCTGGTCAGTGAGTAAAATGTCAATGTGCTTTTGTGAGACCCACTCACTAATTACATCAACTATTGAAATATCGCTTCATTTCTATTACTTTTTATTCTTCATCTAAAAATAAAATATAAACCTACGATTTTAAGATTAAGTAGTCAATATTCCTCATATCATTTTCTAGATTCTGAAGAGTACCTTTTGAAAGTTGACTTTTTTAAATTTATAGATTAATCAATGGAAATATTTCCAGATACACTTTTTCTTTAACCATCACTATTCATGGCATCATTTACCATCCAAAATTATCCCTTGAACTGCTCAAAAGCAGTTGATCACTTATTAGTCAAAAAAAGAAGATAATTTAGGGGTGCCTGGGTGGCTCAGATGGTTAAGCATCTGCCTTTGGCTCAGGTCATGATCCCAGAATCCTGGGATCGAGCCCCACATCGGGTTCCTGGCTCAGCGGGGAGCCTGCTTCTCCTTCTCCCTCTGCCTCTCTCCCTGCTCATGCTCTCTCTCTCTCTCTGTATCTCTGTGTCTCAAATGAATAAATAAAATCTTAAAAAAAAAGAAGAAGATAATTTGGCTTTTAAATGTATAGATTAAATGGACTGTTTTTAACCATGTACTATTGGACAAAATTTAGAAGTTTGGAGGAATAGGATATGCCCATATAATTGCAACAGTCTCACCCTCTCTCAGCTAACCTAACATTTTCAACAGCACGGAGCACCCTTTGGTGAGGCTATTGCTAAAGAAAACTAGTTTGTGTAGAAATAGCAAGGGCCTCAAGTTCAATGACCAGTCACCATCCAAGATCAAGTTTGCCTTGTGAATCTGAAACTAGGAATGTGCACAGAAAATCCTGTGCCATTTTATTCCATAGAATATCATTTTGTTGAGTTTACAGAAATTCTGAAGAAAATGAATTAAAGGCAGATATTTACTTTAGGGGTTCCTGGATGGCGCAGTTGGTTAAGCATCTGACTCTTGGTTCAGCTCAGGTCTGATCTCAGGTGGTGAGATGGAGCCTCGCATCGGGCTGTGTGCTCAGCATGGAGTCTGCTTGAGTCTCTCCCTCTACCTCAGCCCCCCCCCACCATGTGCTCTCTCTCTCTCTCTGAAATAAGTAAATCTTTTTTTTGAAGTAGATATTTATTTTAGAGAATTAGAGCTTTTCTTTCTGAATATGAAAAGGGTCTGTAGACCATAAAAGGGAAAATATCAATTTTTAAAAGAATCATAAATGGAATTTAGAAATATCTCAAAAGAAGGAATAACACTAACTCCAAAGCACTATTTTGTCCATTGATTCGAAGAATGTGTTCCATGTAGTTTAGAAGGGATTTTGTGAGAGAAACAAAGTTTTGTGTTTAAAAAAATTAGGAAATACTGAATTGAACAAATTTAAATAGATGCCTTTACTACTAGACTGATCAGATCCTTGAAGATCCTACCTTATGAGTTTCCAATAGGTACACATTGGCTGATGTAGGTCAGTACACGCACAAGACAAGACAAAGCAAAATCATCTGACTGATTTGACTGGTAAAGATATGACAAGAAACTTTTAGACTCAGTTTATTATTTACATAGTGAAAGGAAGATTAGCCAAAGGTACCACAGCAAAAAGAATTTGAAATAAAAGGGCCAGGTAACTATAGTGAGTTTTGATGGACTCCATTACTGAGGAGCAAATTCTAGACTGAAGCTAAGTGGTTTTATGTTCTGCAACTTTAAGGCAAGAGGGCCCCATACCTCATTAGAACCTGGGAGGTGATAAGAAACTCTCTCTTGATAACCCCTCAGGGAACATAAGCAAGCAAATGGGAGATGACCTTGTAGTAGCTCTTTATTAAGTGTCCCAACCCCTCATGAAGAATCCACATGGCATTCTGCCAATGTTCAGAATAACCATGGTTCAGGCATCTGTGGTTTATGTAGGTACGTGCAAATTCAGCAGGGCCCCATAGAAGAGCTGTCCCTTCACAGCATTGTCCTGACATTTGATCATGGAACTCTTATTTTTCATAAGAATTAATATTCTTCAGAATAGATATGGGAATGGCTACTGTAATCTAAGTCTGATTGCTAACTATGTCCAAGATGGTCTTGAGCAGGTAAACTAATGATCAAAGAGGTCTAGGAGAGGAAAAGCTGGAAAGCATTAAGAAACAATATCCAACTGTGATGGTTAATTTTATGCATCAACTTGACTGAACTAAGGGATTCCCAGATGGCTGGTAAAAATTATTTCTAAGTGGGCCTGTGAAGGTATTTCTGGAAGAAGAGTGTTTGACTGAGGCTTTTGGACTAGACTGGAACCTACATCAGTGGCTTCCTTGTTCTCAGGCCTTTAGGTAAGAATGAGAACCACACCCCTGGCCTCCTGCTTGCAGACAGTGGATTATAGAACTTCTCAGCCTCCATATTGACATAAGCTAATTCCTCACAATACATTTCTTTTATATATATCTTATTGGTGTTGTTTCTCTGGAGAACCCTAATATGCCAACCAAGTTTAGAGAAATGTGAAAACCAGGGGAGAGGGCCATAAAAGTGAGGGGAACAAGCCACATAGAAGTGAGTAAAAGCCTCGGCCCCCAAGGATCAGAAGAGTAGAAATCAGAATATTAGCAGAAATCTTCAAGCAGATGGGTCACATAGGTTACAGATTAGGTTTGAGCAGGCAGCAGAACTCTTCCAAGCTCTACTTACTAAGATGAATGAGGAATTTCCAACTATACTGCTATGTTATAGTCCAGTTTGAAAATATACTTAAACAAGCATCTGCTTCTTTACTAAGAACTCATCTCTCTGATACTCTATGCCTCTCTCCTTACACTATCTTTCAATATTACTGAAATATGCATCAATTCCTAAATAGACCAGGCTCTTTAATGTTAATAGGGATTCGTTTATGCTATTACTTACCCTTGAGATGATCTTTCAGTCCACTGCCTCTCCCTTACCTGCCAAATCCTGCTTTGTTTCAGCTTTTGGCTTAGACGTATATTTGGGAAAACCTTTCAGAACTCACCCCCTTCCAACTTGAGATATCTGATCCAGTCAGGAAATGGAGGAGGGAGTCCGAAGAAAGCTCCTAATGCACCCTGTGTTTGCTTCATTTAGTACTTATTATACTCACAGATTGGCTTGTATATTTACCAAGCTCTTTCACTAGATTATATTATTGTTTCTTATTTATATTTCTGGCATGGTACATGGTCTCTGACACATAGAAGATACTAAGAAGGCATTTATTAAATAAAGGAATTGAGCAAGGCTACTTCTGTATTCACGCAACCTTTAGTGCCCACCATTGCATAGGATGGCAATGACTTTCAGTCTTTGTTCGGAGATCATTCAGTATGAGAGCTCTGTGCAAATCAGGTTTTATTTTTTAAATTTTTATTGTTATGTTAATCACCATACATTACATCATTAGTTTTTGATGTAGTGTTCCATGATTCATTGTTTGTGTATAACACCCAGTGCTCCATGCAGAACAGGTTTTAGTACCCATAGAAGAAAATAATCCATAGGGAAAAAAATTAAGGAAAGTGTTTTAAAAAGAATTGGTGATTTTCAAATCTAACTTAAATATTAAAACTACAAGTGATTCTGAGTTGGATTAAGATATTCAATATTTGTAACTTCTTACTAAATTAAATCATAAATGCTTCAGGCACTTATTTCGCTTGGTCAAATACTATGTTTAAGCAATAAAAAAAGCTCAAGGTGATACAGTAAATATTTATATGTGTTATTATGATATCCTGGGAACATCAGAATATTTCTCATTTTCAAACTGTATTTGAAGCTACTATAAGTGGATTGAAAATTTGTTGAAGTTTTTAATATAAGATGAAGAATGTCAGCTGTCAAGTCTTCTTCCTCTAGTTCTTTCTGGTTGTCAGACCTTATATTTGTAGGATCACTGTATCCAAAGTTTGAACTGGTCCTGGCTAAGCCTGTAACTATGTTATGAATTAGTAAGTGGGTTCTAGAATGAAATTTATTCCTTTAAATCTATCCAATAGCCCTTGAGCACTTGGCCACTCTTTCTTCCTAACTCCACAGTCATGTGCCCTGGTGATACAGGTGGGCTTGGTTTCCTGACTTCAGTTCAGTTTCCTAATGGAGGAGATTAACCCCTACTCTAAATCCCATTTACTTGGAATGGGTTTAGATACATCATCTGAATTTATCAATCATTTCCCATCTTAATTCTCTAACCTAAAAGTAAGATAATGATTTCTCCATATGTGCTCAGAATTTTTTATATCAAGGTCTGGTTAAATGAGAATTAATACTATTGATCTAGTCCCCCTACCCACTGGACCACTGATGAAGAGTCAACATTCTTCGTTACGACCGCTGATGGAAACAATTATAAATTATTTCCACGATTAATTCTCTCAAAAATATATATCACTTTTCTGTATCTATCTTCATTTATATTTTCCTCCCTTGACTGAGGATAAACCTAAATCAGAAGCTCTCAAAGCTTTGGACTTCCGCTTGGAATGAGTCAGCCAATAATAGAAAACAAACATGTAAGCTCCCTGTTTCCTTACCCACAACCCTCAGCCACAGAGACTTAATAATAGAACTGCACAGGTTTCTGAAGGTAACTTCCTGAGATGTTGTGGAAGGAGTTATTCTTGGACTCATCTGGCCACTGCCTGGCCTCCTTCCAGAGGACAAATCAAGTAGTAGAATTAAATTGAGATGCCCTGAAGGTACACAACACAGAGATATTTCCTGCCTGTCATGGCACAGGCTTTTTGCCTTCAATCACTGATTACTCTATTGATATATCCTTTGCTGTGTGCCTTTGGAATTTTATTTGTTCCTTATATTTTTCTATCAAGTCTCTGTCTATTTTCATCATTTGCCAAAGACTTCTAAACTGTCTTTGATCATACTCACATACACAAGTCATTCTGTCAAGGACTTTGTCAAATGGCCTTTATGTTTCTATGTTTCTACCAACATTCTATTCATGATTACTTCTGTATTGTCTAAAAAGATTGAGACTTTCTCTACAGCTCTCCTCTTTTCCTTCTGAGTCCTCACCATAATCACCCTTAACATCCCTATTTCTAGCATGCACTTCAAAACCCTGCCCATTACCCAGTTCCAAAGATACTTCCACATTTTTAGGTATTTGTTACAGCACCATCCCACTCTTGGTACCAATAAAGTTAGGGCTACTATAACAAAATACCACAGACTGGGTGGCTTATCAATAACAAATTCATTTCTTACAATTTGGAGGCTGGAAGTGTGAGATCAGGGTACCAGCATGTCAGGTTCTGGTGAGAACTCTCTTTTGGTTTGCAGACTTCTTATTCCCTCTTCACATGATGGAGAACAGAGAAAGGAAGCAAGCTCACTTGTGACTCATAAAAAGCACTAATCTGATTCACCACCTTCATAACCTATCTAATCCTAATTATCTCCCAAAGGCCCCACTTCCTAATACCATTATGTTGCGGGGCTGGTGGGGGAGGGGGCATGTTTTAACATTTGAATTTTGAGAGAACACCACATTCAGTTTATAACAAGACCATAGGTCAGACTGGGAAAAGTTACCATCAAAAGCATCAGGGAATAGACCAGGAGTTACACCAGCCTTGGGCTTCAGCATCAAGTGCCTTCTGGGAAATAGGAGGATCCATATCCTAGATCTGAGCTGAGAAACAGACTAGTGGGAGAAGAGATCTACCAGATAAATGCTCTTTTTTTTCTTGCAGCATATAATTAATGCTTTTCCTCAATAAACCTCTATAATTACAAAGTTTTTCACTTCAGCTAGATCACTCAAGATTTTAGGAGTTGCCAACCAGCTTTGTTATATTACAATTTTAAAATAGAAAGATTCAGTACATTTGGTTCTGCAGAGGCAGAGTAATATGGGATCAGAGTGAGGAAAGATTTGGTGAAGAAAAAGAAGAAATATAGCCCAGGTAGAAAATATATATCTCCTTGTGCTGTTTCTGAAATTTTTTAATCAACTTTTTGGTACACTACCAATAGAGAAAAAGTACATATTTTGTTTTATTGTTTTTTCTTTGAATAACTACAATCTCAATTTCCACAGCTTGCATTTAAGTTAAATCTATTCTGATTTCATTATATTTTTATACAAAGAACAGATGTCTTAATAAAATATGACCAGATGGCTTATAGGCAAAGAAGCACCATCAATTTTTGTGCACAGTTTAAAAATTACACAAAACATCTGTAGACTAGTAATGAATTTTACTATTTTTCCATTTTGGGTACAATATTGCTCAAAATACACAATTAAATGTGCATTTTGTTAATGAAATCTTCTGACTCAGTCATTAAAAGAAACTTTCTCACTTTCAAAACTGTTGCACCAACATTTGTTAATCTGTTGTTTTATTTATCTCAGTTTTCAAAATATAATTAATCTGTATTGATCTGTTTGACATACAAAATGACCTCTTCGGGAACTGTCATCATCTAGCTGGAATTGCCCACTTTCCACTGACACACTGCTTTGGACTTAATTTTTAAAAAAATACAGACAAAAAATATTTTGAGTAATAAAAATGGAGGCTAAGTAATTCCAATAGGAAAGAATACTCAAAAACATTCTATCCAAAAATCTTATACACATAAAAAATACCACTTTACAGTGATAATTCTAAATTTTGACATTTACAACTGATTTATACAAGTAAGACTGATAAAATAACACTATTTATAATATGTGCAATGGGTAAATAGGATGCTTTTTTGCTTATTCTCCATTTATGAAAATTTGAAATTAAGCACTTCTTTTCCATACAAATACCCTTACTTTCAGGTAAGGTGGAAAATCTTATTCAGGAGATAATGAAGTGTTATCATTGTGAAAGATGCCTACTGCATAGTGAGAAGAGTGTAGGTCATTTAAACTACTTGCCAATTTGTAGGAGATTGTTTACAAATTACGGGTACAAAAGATTTTAATCAGAAAAATGGTATGGATAAACTTAGTAGAGAAGAATGTTAACAAATATCCCATCAATTAAAACAGCATTTAAAAAAATTTAAACTATAATATAAATGTAAAACCAGCAAACCCCATAAAATATTCAATTTATAAGTTAAATTACATGTACAACCCATATTTATTAGAAATTTTGTGGAATTTAATATAGATGATAGAACTGGGAAAACTTGAAACAGAACTCAAAGGAAAGTATTGATTGATTTTCTGGATGGATGATTGGTTGTAGTCTTGTTCTGTCTGACAAATACTTAATAATATAAAGCAGAGCACTTTTGAATTTCTGGCGATTGGCAATTTTAAAAACAATTTTATGACACGAGGTTTTAATTTGTCTGGTTTGACTCATCACATGGCATCATGATAGTCAAATATTTTGGATGTTTTATAAGCTGTATTTTTTTTTCAAAGAAGTGCTTTATAATTTATTTATACAGATCACCATTAATTTTAAATAGTGTTTATCCATTTATACGTGAATTTTATTTAGAGATTTGCTATTTTTTATCAAAAATATACTTACCTGAATTACAATAAAAATTTTTTTCTGATAGATCAGAAGACTTAAACTATAAGTAATTTTAGCACAGCAATTTATTTCTACTTTTCTTGAAAAGAAAATCCACTTGGGATTTTAAAAGTATTTAAGTATTTGAAATAGTGTGTTTTTTCTATTCTAAATAACATTCTGTTTCTGTTTCTTTTTCTAGTTTACCTCTTAAAAATTCACATCAAGAATCTGAATAAATATTTTAACCAAAAAATATGCATTATCAATGACACTTAAAAACATAAAATTTCCTTTGAGAGCAGATTTTTTTAATTTTTAAAACTTTGTTACATTTTTTAAAGGTTAAGTAGCTTTTAAACTCCAAATTTTTACTTTAATTATATCTTAATGGGTGAAAGAAATAATTTTAAAATATATATTATATATTTATATATTAATTGTTATCATTAAATTAATGTTAATATTAATTTGATTTATAATTTAATTTGTATTTGATTTATGATTTAATTTATATACATAAAGAATCATTGAAATGTGGTTCTAGCTTCTCTTAAAAATTAGATTAATTGTTATAATTGTTGTTATTTGATCCTAACTATATTGCTTATACATCAAAAGAACCATCTACTGGAAAGAAGATATGTTCTAGGAAAAAAAAGCCCACTAGTTTCATTACTTCATTTCAAAAATGACAATTCTAATGACAAGCAAGTTTCCTCAAATCTTGGCTCACCTCGACACTGGAGAAACTAGAACATTAGGCCTCAAAGTCTATTATTTGAAAACATACTAAACTTTATGCTAAAAAGAATTTTAAAATATTTCCACCCAGTAACCACTCCTAAACTTTCTATCAGTTAAATCATTTGTTCACATGTCAGATATGACTTATCTATATTAACTTATTTCAAATCAAGAATAAAATACCAGTACAATGTTTAAATTCTCATGTTATATGTCATGTCCTACATGGCCAATTAATTTATGACAAAGGAACCATAAATATACAATGGAGAAGGGATAATCTCTTCAATAAATTGTGTTTGCAAAACTGGACAGCCACATACAAAAGACTGAAAGTGGATCCCTGTCTTACACCATACACAAAATTCAACTCAAAATGGATTTAAGATTTGAACATAAGACCTGAACCTGTAAAACTCCTAGAAGGAAACATAGCAGATAAGCTTCTTGACATCGATCTCAGCAATGGTGTTTTGGATTTGACATCAACAACTAAAGAAACAAAAGCAAAAATAAATAAGTGGGACTACATCAAACTGAAAATCTTCTGCACAGCAAAGGAAACCATCAACAAAATTAAAAGGCAACTTGTGGAATGGGAGAAAATATTTGCAAACCACATATCTAGTAAGGCATTAATATACAAAATACATAAGAAACAAAGAACACATACAACTCAATAACTAACTAGCTAAATAAATAAATAATGGACAAAATACCTGAATAGACATTTTTCCAAAGAAGACCTACAAATGGCCACAGGTACATGAAAGAATGCTTAACATCACTAATCATCAGAGAAATGCAAATCAAAACCACAATGAGATTTCACTTCACAACTGTTAGTTTGACTTATCAAAAAACAAAACAAAACAAAACAGTGGATCAATGCTGACAAGGTTATAGAGATAAGGGAACTTTTGTACACTGTTGGTGGGAATATAAACTGGTGCCATCCCTATAGAAAACAGTTATGGAGATGTCTCAAGAAATTGAAAATAGAACTACCATATTATCCAGCAATCACAGTTTTGGGTATGTATCAAAAGAAATGAAATCGTTATCTTAAAGAGTTATCTGTACTCCTATGTTCATTGCAGTATTACTCACAATGGCCAAAGTATGAAAACAATCTAAGTGCCCATCAATGGATGATTGGATAAAAAAGATGTGGTATATACATACAATGGAAGAGCATTCAGCCATGAGAAAGGAGGAAATCTTGCCATTATATTAGATGCTATCGTTTGTATGTGGAATCTAAAAACATAAACAGACAAACCAAGAAAGCAAACAAAAAAACAAATTCACAGAGACAGTAGAAAAGTGGTTGTCAGGGGCTGAGGGTAAGGGAAATAGGGAGACACTGGTAAACAGGTACAAACTCTCAGGTAACTAACTATACAATGAATAAGTTCTGAGCAGCCAATGTATAACATGGTGACAGTGGTTGATAAGACTATATTGTATAATTGAAATTTGCAAAGAGGTTAGAACTTCAATGTTCTCATCCTCCCCCCCCAAAAAAATAAATATGTGAGAGAGAGATACGTAATTTACTCAGTAGGGGAATCTTTTCACAATATATACATATATTAAAGTATCACATTGTACACCTTTAATATCTACAATTATATTTGTCACTTATACCTCAAAAATATCTCATGTTACATACAAATTACTGTATTTGAGAATTTGTGAAAGAAGCATGACATCAAACTGAATCATTATTGAGCTTTGGTATTTTGTACTAGAATGGTAAATCTGAACTCCTAAGTAGTATTTTCCTTATATGTATTGGTATGTCTTTGTCTATTTTCTCACTCTCCCTATTATATTTATGTCTTAGAATTATCCAAAAGAGATTTCTACAAGTACTGATATTTTTACATTTGTTTTTTAGAGAGAACAATCGATGTAGTTATTTTCTTCCTAAATTATCAGGAAGAAATTACTCGATTTTAATATTATAATTATAATGCAGATGACAGCATTTTGTAAGCCAAGAATTTGGGAGAATATTACTTTATTTTATATTTATTTTAAATATTTCAGTATTACAAGAAGGTAAGAAGCTTATGAGAAACAAAGATCATACAATCATATAATGTATAGGGTTTAATCTCAGTTTTTACAAATAATAAAAATACTTAAGTGTATTTAAAAGGCTTTACAAATTCAAAACACTTTGGACAATAAAAGAAATTTCAAATTCAGATCCACCAAGATGTAATTCTCCACTACAAATTCTCAAATGAAAGAGCCATTTGGTCTATTTAAAATAAAATCCTAACATCATATCATAAAAAATAAACAAACAAACAAAAAACACAGCTGTAACCAGAATAGTGCTACTGAAATTCCATGGTGGTAACTATCACTATAAAGATACTGAGAAATCCCAACATGCATTTTAAATCAGCAAAGAAAGATAAAGTATAATTCTTGACCTGAATTCATGGGATAAGTGGGAAAATATTCTTTCCTCTTCAGTTTTTCAGAAGCATTTGCATAGATTTGACAGTTCCTCCTTAAATTTTTGTAGAATTCACCAGTCAAGCCGTATGGGGCTGGAGTATTCATTACAGGATATTTTTTAACTACAAATTAAATTTCTTTAACAGGTATAGGGCCAATCAGGTTATCTATTCTTCTGTGAAGATAGTACCTTGTCTTTCAAGGAATTTGCCCGTCTATGTTTATTAACTTGCTTATCTAAGTTAATTAATTTATTTTTAAATGGTATTTTATTGAAGTGTAGTTGACATACAACATAATGATTCAACATTTGTATACATTATGAAATGATCACCACGAGAAATCTAACTACCATCTGTCACTATATGAAGTTGTTACAGTATTATTAACTATATTCCCTGCGATGTACATTGCATCTCCATGTCTTACTTATTTTATAACTGGAAGTACCTCTTAAGTTCATTGATTGGCATAAAACTATTCATAATATTTTTTAATTGTCCCTTTACTATCTATACAATCTATAGTGCTGTCACCTCCTTCTGTAACTCTCTCCAATACTCAACCCTGTGAACTCCAGCCGCCCTTGTCTCCCTGGCCTCCCAACTCTGTCTCCTTAACTCAGATTGACCATCTGGCTTGACTTGAGTTCCACCTGCATGCCCTAGGCTCAGGAAATGCTCTCAGACAGTAAATTGTGACAATTATAAGGTTTCCTCATTTATTTCCCATTTCTCAGGATTGTTGTCTTTTATTGCCTGATGTTCAATATCTGAAAAGCATTGCTTCATATATTTTGTTCAGTTGTAGGTAGTTACAGGCTGGAAAATAAACCCAGTCCCTATCACTTCATCGTGTCTAAAAAGTGGAAGTAACATTAACAGATAATAAACTCAGTAGATATTGAAAGAGTAGCCAAAAATCCACATGAACAAAATGTGACAGCCCAGATGTCTTTATCAAAAGTTCAAGAAAGAGATATCCCCACTTACACAAACTCCTCTATATCTCAAGAAACAGATAGTCAAACTCACATAAATTATTCTGGAGTATGCCAATGGTGGAGAGGAAGCTAGCTAGCTAATTCTACAAGGCAAACAAAATGTTTATTCCAAAAACATATAAGAAAAACTAAATAAAAAAATAGGTTAACCACACCTATCAATTTAGGTGAAATATACTAAATGAAGTATTTCAAAACAAAATTCAAAAGTATGTTAAGTAAATGATGTCCAAGTAGGATTTACCCAGAAGGATGAGAACTTTCCATGCCAGAATCTACCAATGAACTTCTAATTGATAAAACAAAAGGAAACATATCATACCAATGCCATATAAAATATTACTACATATTTTTAAATATATAGCAGATTTCTGGAAGAAGAATGCTATAAAATTTCCAAGTGCCAAAAATAAAAAGGGTACTCAAAGCTGAAACTATAAATATGTCAAATCCTTGATAATTATAAGGAAATTGCAACTGTATATATACTTGAGGATCTAGGATTTTCAGTTGTTAGGGAGTGAGTTGAACCTACAGAGCTCCATGCATAAAGACATTAATGGAAGAGGTTTCCCTGCATCCGATGATATTCAATAAAGTGTTATCAGTGAATGTTATCAGTGAACAAACAAATGAAATATTTTACCTTGAACCATAGTTAAAAATTCCTAGGGAAGCCTGGGTGGCTCAGTTGGTTAAGTGACTGCCTTCGGCTCAGGTCATGATCCTGGAGTCCCAGGATCCAGTCCCGAGATGGAGTCCCACATCAGGCTCCCTGCTCAGCAGGGAGTCTTCTTCTCCCTCTGACCCTCCCCCCCTCATGCTCTCTCTCTCTCTCTCTCTTAATAAATAAATAAAGTCTTTAAAAAAAAAAAGTCCCAGAGAAGAATACCTCCCAGAAGAGGCACCTTGGTCTGATTTGCACAAATTTGCTACATTTCATATCTAGAGGCTAGATTGTGCATAACTTCATAAGCCATTTTAGGGAACACTGGCTTCATTTTAAGGATAAGAGCAAGACATTAACATTTTCAAGGAAGGAGGGTGATGTGATCAAGTTTTAAATTTGAAAAATAACATTTAAATATATTAAGTATGAGTAGAGTTCCAAGCATGCATAAATTGAACACTTAGAAGACCATTGCAGTAATGCAGGTGAAAAAGGAAGGCAGCATGGATACTTGTAATTGTGGTTGAATGTAGGAAAGGAAGAGGGACAATCAGTTTTAAAGAACTAGAGGTGCCTGGGTGGCTCAGTTGGTTAAGCGGTCCAACTCTTGATTTCAGCTCAGGTCATGATCTCCACACTGAGTATGGAGCCTGCTTGAGATTCTCTCTCTCCCTCTCTTTCTGCTCCTTCCCAGCTCTCTCTCTCTCTAAAAAAGAAGAAGAAGAAGAAGAAGAAGAAGAAGAAGAAGAAGAAGAAGAA
>NC_058410.1:91831787-91831936 GCF_002201575.2 Neomonachus schauinslandi | reverse complement strand
AAGAAGAAGAAGAAGAAGAAGAAGAAGAAGAAGAAGAAGAAGAAGAAGAAGAAGAAGAAGAAGAAGAAGAGAAGAAGAAGAAGAAGAAGAAGAAGAAAGAAGGAAAGAAAGAAAGAAAGAAAGAAAGAAAGAAAGAAAGAAAGAAAGAA
>NC_058410.1:91725676-91831777 GCF_002201575.2 Neomonachus schauinslandi | reverse complement strand
GAAAGAAAGAAAGAAAGAAAGAAAGAAAGAAAGAAAGAAAGAAAGAAAGAAAGAAGAAAGAAAAGACTAGTTTTTCCTAAAGATTTGAATATGTTGAGACAGAGAGAGAAAAAGAGACAACCAAAATTGTTCTAAGGATTCTGAAATGTGGTGTGCAAACTGGAAGGTCAACTTTGAAGGAGAAGGCCCTGAGTTCTGCTTTATATTTGGTGATTTTAAGTTGGCTTTAGGCTACCTAACAGGAAGTATTCAGTGAAAAGTTGGCTATATATCCAGAAAATTTGTCTGGACCTGAGCATGAGTTACAGTGTAAGCCATCTATGTCTGATGGTAATAGAATCTGCAGATGTAGATGATTTTACCTAAGGAAGGATAGAAGTACTAAGACCAAGCCTTTAGGACTTCAAATCTCCTCTAAATAGAAAGGATGAGCAGGCCAAGAAGACCAAGAATCAACACTGATTACTACTGAGAGGTCCTGGATAAGGTAGATTTTGAACATCTATTAGAGTTAGTGACTTAGTGACTTAGATATTTTTTCCATGAAGTGATGGATCCAGAAACCAGATTAAATTAGGTTGATCTGAAGGGCAAAAGAGTAGAAAGAGACATAAGAATCTGGTAGTGGTGGCTGCCTTTGGAGAGAAAAACCATATGACTGGGAAATGAGGAAGGTGAGAGTATTATTTTTCCCTGTATACCTTTTGCACCTTTTGAAATCTGTACCCTGTATGTTCTGCCTATTCAAAAACCACATAAGTACAGGGAGTTGTAATAAATGGTAAAATATAAAAATACAAGCCTAAATAAATGTTTGCTTTTGGTAAATCGCAAATCTCTTCAGACAATGGATAATACAAATAGCAGATGGTTTTAAGCATGAGCACTCTGCTAAAGATCACTCTTACATTATGTATAGCCTTGTAAGGAAATCTCGCATATAGGATTATTAACAGCTCTCAGTGACCTTCCTTTGTTCTTTGATGCTGTGGACAGAAATCAGTGATGACCTAACCTCCATGAGCTCACTGTAGATCTGTGGTTACCAATGATCCTACTGAAACTACAATAAGATAATTTCTTTTTTTCTTCAAGACTTTATTTATTTATTTGAAAGAGAGAGACACAGCGAGAGAGGGAACACAAGCAGGGGGAGTGGGAGAGGGAGAAGCAGGCTCCCCGCTGAGCAGGGAGCCCAATGTGGGGCTTGATCCCAGGACCTTAGAATCATGACCTGAGCCGAAGGCAGACACTTAACGACTGAGACACCCAGGCGCCCCTAAGATAATTTTTTATAGCATATAATTGGTATGATGCTTTACAGTGACAGTAATATCTGTCCTCATACCACCTGCTATTTAGTTATTGTGATCTGTGTAAGATATGGTCTGTTCCCTCAGAGCAATAAAGCGCCATGAGGGCACCCCGGCTGCTCCATCTCCACCCATCCCTGGCCTAATCCAACCCCTCAAACATACCCACCTTCCAGCTCTGTCCTCCTTAAGCTATAATGATACCTATACCTAGTGAGACAAGGCAACGCCCCCTAGCCAGACTGCTTTGGGGGCTCCTTGCCTACAGAATCCCCTTGGTAGTGGCTGATGCTCCCCACTCGCTAGCACTCAGGCCAGCAACTAACTCCCGAGTGTGTCGGGCTCTTCTTTCAGGGGCTCCGGGAAACAAGAGAAGTCTAATTTGCAGTCCCAGGAGGCAGTGGGTTCTGGCCATCTCTGAGACATATAACTTCTAAATCTATTTATTGCTGTTTTTTCTCTCCCACTTCATCTCCTGCAGCCTAAAAAGGAAACATTATCTTCTCATTTTCTGCATTCTTTTTACTCTGGCTCAGAGGACCACAAATCTTTATTCTTTCAAAATTCTGGCTTCTGCAAAAGAAATCCACACTTTTAAGACTTTTTCTTCTTCTCTGGATATTAAAAATTATTTTTGAAAACCAGAGTTGCCTATAACTTCTTTGTTCCTTTTCTCTGGCTGTATCTCCCTTTCTCAAAACAAAGAATGCCTCAGTTTCAATGAGCAGAGAGCTGAAGAGCAATATGAATTAGTGAGATTTTTTAGCACAGTGATTACATTTAAAAAAGGATGGGAACTGATCCATGTTTTTAAATTTGTTTCTTAATTGTTTCATACCATGTTGGATGGTCCAATGCAAGTTCTTTGCCTATTATGCGATTGTATGTATTTACGTTTTATAGAAATCAAATGGGGTTGTTATCATGAAGTAGGAATATTTGTGGTTGATAAATGCTTCTGCTATCTAATTTTCATTAGAAACTAGTATTGTGTATATATTACTGATGAGATAATTGAATAATAATGGGCAAAGCCACTTGAATAAACATCTCTAAATTTGATTTTTTAATTAGCAAATAAAACTAAAAAAGTGTACTCCACCATATTTTTCAAGTCACTTCAATTAATCATCCATATGTACATTTTGTCACTTGTTTATCTTAGAGTGTACATAAGTAATTTATATACCTCCAAGCTCAATATTCTCTAATGCTGTGCATGTGTGTATGTGTGTATGTGTGTATGCATTTCTCTTGGCTTTTCTTGCAACTAAAATGACTGTCTTTTCAAATACTGCATGATATAACTTATATATGGAATTTTAAAAAGTCAAACTTGTAAGAGCATTGAATAGAATGATGACCAGGAGCCAGGGGGTGGAGGAATTGGGGAGATGTATAAAGGAACAAACTTGCAACTAGTAGATAAATAAATCCTGGACATCTAAAGCGTAGCATAGAGATTATAGTCAACAATAACATATCATAAACTTCAAAATTACTAAGGGACTAGATCTTACTTGTTCTCACCACAAAAAAGAAATGATAATTATGTAGTGTGATGGAGGCATTAGCTAACACTACAGTAGTAATCATATTACAGTACATAAGTGTATCAAATCAACATATTGTATACCCTAAATTTATACAATGTTATATGTAAATTATATTTAAATAAAAGATAAAATAAAATACAACTGTTTCTTTATCTGCTTTGAAAATCCATTAAGCCAAAAAATCCAACAGAAATGTGATTCCAGTTAGGTTTTTTTGCTTACTTCCATGAAGACTTGGAATGGCATTATACGTAGACTCTCTCCCCTTTCTTTACTTGGTTCTTCAATTTTTACCCTATCAGCTATTAAAAACACACAGCTGTGCACTTATTTTATAAAGAATACCAGCACTTGTCAAGGAGTATAACTTCAAAAGCTCTGTCCCTAAATAGAAAGCTTTCAAAAGCTCAGTAGAGAGAAACGGAGTTAATGGATATTCAATTCATCATTCCAGCAATATAGTAGGAAGGATATGCAATTCATTCATTCTTTAGATAATTTAAAAATCTATCCCTGAAATAAGCTAGATCATCAGAGAGCCACATACCTTCGTCCCACTACTTTTGTTTTTGTGTGGGGTTTTTTGTTTTGTTTTGTTTTGTTTTACTTCTGTGTGTTTTTGTGCTTTGGTATTACGCCACCAACTAATATTAAGAAACTGCCCTATGAAATATGTCATTAAGTTTATAGCAATAACTGGAATTTCAGTATCAAGAATAAATATGTTTCTGTTTAGAAAACAGTTTTATCTAATAAACTCTTAATTTTAAGACTTTAGAAAACAGTTTTATCTAATAAACTCTTAATTTTAAGACTTGCAATGTCTCTTTCTGCATCTCTTTCACACAGACACATACACATGGCTGCTAATAAGTTTAATGTCACATTTGTACACTACTCCTGGTAAGCATACTATATACTAATCAAAATACCTTAAACTGCTTATATTTTTCCACCCTATTTTCGCTTTACCTTTCATTTCCTATCTTTCTTTTTTTAAATTTTATTATGTTATGTTAATCACCATACATTACATCATTAGTTTTTGATGTAGTGTTCCATGATTCATTGTTTGCTGATAATACCCAGTGCTCTATGCAGAACGTGCCCTCTTTAATACCCATCACCAGGATAATCCATTCCCCCACCCGCCTCCCCTCCAGAACCCTCAGTTTGTTTCTCAGAGTCCATAGTCTCTCATGGTTCATCTCCCCCTCATTTCCTATTTTTATCTCTGATTTACCTTCATAAATTGCCTTACATCTTTTTGGGGGCTGGGGGCTGGCAGGAAACAAGAAGAAGTTTAAGTATATTCTCTTTTAATTTTTTAAATATATATTATCAAGACTATAATTTAGCATTTCTTCTTTTTTCCTTATTCAATTACATGCCCTTGTTCTCAGGCACTAGAATAAAAATATAGGATAAAAAGCCATCAGAGAAACTTTAGATCACATGGTATTTACAATAAAACTCATTTTTTCTCTCAATAAATTATATGGATTCTTATATATAGACATTTGTGTTTCTACTGATGTTGGGAAATTTTGATTTATTCTACAGAAAATGATAGCAGTCTGTGTGCACTAAATTACAATTATGTAATGCCCGTGCTGTGCACTAGATTTTATTCTAGTATTTTCATTCTGTTTACTTCATTATATATGTTGGAGGTGTTGTAAATGTTCGGGATTATTTTGATTTTCTATTTGTCATTGCTATGATTTTAGGTGGAACTGGTCCAGAGTAATTTTGCAGCTATAAAAAGCTGGCTTATGGAATCCTTGTTCATTATTTGTCTATTAAAGGACCTCTTAAAAGTTATTGTAATGAATAATGAATTGTTTATATGCTTGTTTCCTTCATTAGACTCTAAGATTCTGGAAGGAATATTGTCTTACTCATTTTGACATCTTCAATGCCAGCATAGGGATATAGAATAGAGAAGGTGTTTCATGAATTTTATTGAATAAATTTTTAATGAATAAAATAAATCATAGTTTTTACTAGTATCCAACCAAGAACTTGTAAAATGAAATGATGTATGATACTCTTTTATTCGCTGCTTTAAATTTTCAACTTTTTTTTAATCTTATGAGTATTCTGCTCTCCAATAAAGTTTCCCTACAAATATCTAAACTTTTAACTAAAAAACGGCATAATTCCCTTCCAAATTACCACCTTTAGAGATTATATATATTTATGCAAAATCCAAAACATTTTGAAACTCTATTATTTGAAATACCTTGGTAACTAAAATATGTTAATATATATATTTGTATTTATGTGTGTGTGTGTGTATATATATATATTTGTGTCCACTAATTATAAAGTCTAAGCATAGAAAGATTATAAAATTCAATCAGAAAAAAAAAATCCTGTCCAAATATTCACAATCCAGTGGGACAGACAAGTACAGATGTACTTCTAATATAAAACAATTATCAGTAAATATTTGTTATTTCATTGTCTTGAATGTTTCCTCTTTCAAAGCCATTATCAAGTTCAAACCATTTTGGTGAATTTATTTTTCCTGTGAACAAACTGTGTGCCTTCTCGATGCTTTCCCTTAACTCCTTCTTTCCAAAGAAGCCTCCCTCTGACAAGCTCACCTAACTGGCTGGTGTCCAAGTTTCAGTTCCACACCCATCTGTTCAAATCCCACGTGCCTCCCCATACACACACTGACCTCTGTGACATTTTCTTGCTTAGATGGAATGCCTCTCTGTTGAGCATGGGCTATAGCTTCCTGAGCGGTTTCCAAGTGGAAACCCAGAAACTAAAGAAATTCTATTCCATGGAATGATCCTTGACCAATGAGAAATGATGGATGAAAGAGAAACAGATGAATTCCTCTCCTTATTCCTTTCCTATTCTTCTCTAAGGTCTAATTTCTCCTTATAAGTCTTTTTTTTAAAGATATTATTTATTTATTTGACAGAGAAGAGAGAGAGCGAGAGAGAGAACACAAGCAGGCAGAGAGGGAGACGGAGAAGCAGACACCCCACTGAGCTAATCAGGGAGCCTGCTCAGGGCTTGATCCCAGGACTCTGGGATCATGACCTGAGCCAAGGGCAGACACTTAATGGACTGAGCCATCCAGGGGCCCTCTCCTTATAATTCTTCCAAAGAAAGTCTCACATGTGAAGAAAAACATGCCTGCTTGCAGAACAGAGCCTTATTTCATTTGGCTAATTGTGACCCAGTGGCCAGTTTCATATCTGTTTGCCTTGCTTTCTTTTTTCTTCATCCTGGGCAATCTGGGCTTGCACTTCCCGAAGAAAGTGGCTGCACTTTAATTCTTTGCCTGAGGCCTTGATTTCTGTTTAAAGATTCTTTTTAATTCATTTTAGAGAGAGAGAGCAAGCCAGAGGAGGAGCAGAGGGAGAGGGACAAGCAGACTCCCTGCTGACCAAGGAGCCCATCGTGGGGCCTGATCTCAGGACCCTGAGATCATGATCTGAATTGAAATCAAGAGTCAGATGCTTAACCAACTGAGCCACCCAGGCGCCCCCAGGCACTCCCAGGCCTTGATTTCTAAAGGACCAAATCTAATACAGTACTTCAAAATTCAACACAACAGTGTTTTATATTTTCCTCTCTATTACCAAGACTTTTCACCTTCATGAGGTAATGAACCTAGTTAAATTATAACAGAATTCTGAACTGTTTTATTATATTTTTAGGACACAGTTTCAATTATGTAAATCCCTCTATTAAGACCTTGATTGAAGGCAACATTTCCTTCTACAGAAAAGGTAAAGATGCTAAGTGGTAAAATTAGTTTCTTATTAAGACAATACTTAGAAATTAGTTTTTCTAAATTTCTCTGTATAAGTGTGCATATCTATTAAGTTTAGTTGTCTGAAACAGTTAAGCATGAAAATATATTTGGAAACTATTTTGTTTTTTTTTTTTTTTAAAGATTTTATTTATTTATTTGACAGAGAGGGACACAGCGAGAGAGGGAACACAAGCAGGGGGAGTGGGAGAGGGAGAAGCAGGCTCCTCGCAGAGCAGGGAGCCCGATGCGGGACTCGATCCCAGGACCCTGGGATCATGACCTGAGCTGAAGGCAGTCGCTTAACCAACTGAGCCACCCAGGAGCCCTGTCTGGAAACTATTTTGAAGGATACTGGTTAAGTTCTCAACTTAAATTTTTCATAATAGAAAATTGTAAAAAATGTGAAAAATTTAATAAAATTAAAGTAGGTAAATTTTAAGCCAATAAAAAGAAGTCACTTTTAAAATAAGATATATAAAATAGTCAAGCAGGGCAATACTTTCCACGAGAGGTCAGCAGCATGCATGCTGCAAGTTGAATATTTGAAAAGGGATAGCTAATTTTATGACCACTCATAAATATTTTCAAGCTAAGACAATGATATGGGTAATAAAACATTATATTCAGGATGTAAACCATTCACCTACATGGGTCAGGAATGATTTTCCTTTTGCCCATGTATTCGGCATTTGATTTCTGTGTGTGTGATGTGGCAGAATTACTTTCTCGAGCATAAAAACACTTTCAGGAGGAAAAAAAACACTTCTAGATAGCACAAGAATTACAGAATATGGAAACAAATTCCTCCCATTTAGAATTACTTTTAAGCACAGCAGTAAATGAACTCAGTTCGTTTCATAATCAGCATGGCGAGGTATGACTTTTATTTCTCTACTTCACTGATGTCACCATATCTCAAAATTATTTGTAGTTTTGTCATATGCCATTTAAACTAGGTAAGAGTGGTGGGCAAAACACAGGTTGGCCGGGTTTGCTAAAGAAAAATGTATCTGTTTGCTCTGTATCCTAAAAAGTGGTATAAGTGAAAAAGAGAATAGTGATCAGAATATAAAGTATTTTTAGTTAATATAATAAAAACTTAAAGGAAAAAAACAAACAAAAAAAAACCTGGCACGCTGGCTATCTCTATTTCCCCTCCAGATTTATTCTCCACCCTTATTCACCTGTCCTGTCTCTCACCTGTTTAGGGCCTTACCATCATACAGAAAAAGGGCTTCCTTGCGCTCCGGCTTCTGGTTATAGTTGATCAGTGGGGAGCCCCACAACAAATCAGAGAAGGAAAAGAGTATGATCAGTTTATTATTTATTCCCCTAGCTTCTCCATCTGAGGCTAAATGTTTCCCTGGCAAAGGAAAGAAATTTGGGAAACCTGGCTTTATGTTTAATAAAGACACATCTGTGTTTCCTGGCCTCTGTCAGCCAGCCTGTCGGGGCCCCAGCCTCCTCAGCTCTCAAGGAAAATGTCTAAACTGGTGGGGCTCTGCATTTGCATCCAGAACCAAAATTATAGGAAATACTTATATTCTACTATAAATCATTCACTTTAATGTATTCTATTATTGTTTTCTTTGACTTATGTCCACACCTGAATATTCTCCCAGAGCCTACTTCAGCTCCATATCCACCATGTGTTGCTAACAATTAGAAACATTTGAAGCAATTTTTTAAAGAGGTGATGAGGAGCAATGGAAGACCACAACTAATGAAATTCAAAAGTATTGGGGCGCCTGCGTGGCTCAGTCCGTTAAGCGGCTGCCTTCAGCTCAGGTCATGATCCCAGGGTCCTGGCATCGAGCCCCGCGTCGGGCTCCCTGCTCAGCAGAGAGCCTGCTTCTCCTTCTCCCTCGGCCTGCCACCCTGCCTACTTGTGCTCCCTCTCTGTCAAATAAATAAATAAAATCTTTAAAAAAAAAAAAGAAATTCAAAAGTATTGCCCTTTTGTCCAACTATTGGACAAAATAGTTATTTTTGAATAGTTATTGAATGACTACTCACTTGAACTCCTTTTAAAGTTTATCCTCAATAAACTGTGTAAAGATAAGCCCACCAAGCCTCAGGGTCTTCTAACATCAAGTTATATCTATTTTAGAATTTGCAGAAATGTAGTTATTGTTTTTTATTAAATAGGATAATATTTAAATATTTTAACCTCGAGTCCCACTTTTCCATTTTCAGTTTTCTTACTGGCCCAAAGTCTCCTCCTCATTTTTTGACCCTAGCAATAGCATAATACCAGCTTAGAATATTGAAAGGGTGAATGAATTTCTTTACTCACAGCATATACAAGAGTCTGAAGCCGAACCATTTCGTATTTGCAATATGCTAAAGTTGGAGAGAGAAAAAAATGTTATTATTATTATGGTTTTTGAGTTTCAAAAGAAGTTAGCTTTAGAATCTGAGGCCAAATGTGGAGGACAAGGATAATGATCTAGGAAAGTTAATCAGAGAGTTTGGCAGCATATAACATAAACGCTATTTCTTTGTACATGTAAAGATGCTCAAGGCCCTTTCCGAGTAAGAAAGGAACATATTTTGAGAGAAGATCAAGGGGAATCGGAGCAGAGTTTAGATGTTTCATAGGTCCTTGCCAAGGTGCCCACTGTCTTCACCTGCAGGCCACAAAGAATAGGGTCCCTGAGGAAATGAAGGCCACTTGATCTATAATAAAGACAATCTTGAGTCCACTAGAAAGTCTTTATAGAAGAAAATTTCCTTTTAGTAATTCCGAATATTATCCCCAGTAGTCACGACTTTAGACTTAGCTGTGTATGAATGATTCCCCATTAGATTGTAAACCTTTGCACAGTGTACATAGGCCCATGGCAGGCACTCTCTATATATGATCCATAAACGGTTATTGAATGAATAGTAAACCTTATAATGTAGCTTTTCTTCACTTTTGTGGTGATGCAATTGGTAGAATTAAAACACATGATTTTCAGGGAGCTACAAAAGTCTAGGTTTGTCAATAATATAATACTCTAGGTTCAATTTACATTTAAGAATACCATCCATATAATGTTTTTAAATACACTCTTTTTAACATGATCATCACATTAGCTTCAAAATGATTTACATCGTGTGATTTTACCAGGAAAAACCAGAAACCAGTTTTCAAATGAAATTAGATTTTCCATTCTGATATACTCTTTCAGTAAGTTCAAAGGAATTGGAAGAGAATCCTGGCAAATATTCAATTTGGTTAGAAGTCAATTCCTTTATGCCCTGTTAGAGTTAAGTTATATTCTCTGATATCTCTTATACTCTGAGGTTGTTGAGGGCTATATCTATGTTTCTGCATTGGTATGGAAGTAGAGAAACACCTGTAAAAATGTCTTAATAGTTGTAGAGGTTGGTGCTTTCATGTTTATCCTTATTTTAACCCAGTGTGGATTCTAGCTAAGAATGAAAGAATCGACTGGGTCTTTCTAGCTCTACAACTGTGTATAGATTTACCCTGAGTTATTGATTCGTCCACTCAGCTACCACCATTGCCTTCACAAAGACATTATAAATGCTGCCCAGGACTGGCGTTGAAGAACTCCAAAGGTCAGCTGAGAACACACAACATTCTTTTTGCTTAACGTCTGCTGAAATGAATATGTTTTTCCCTCTTTCCCTGGCTCTTTTTGTAATTAGTCATGACACTTTTCTCTTTTTTTACTATAAACTCAGCAATACTCCCAAAAGCTATGAATAAATTCTTATTCATCTAGGTACATTAAATACTCCGTACCTAACACAGTGAAACAGAGTTAGCATTGCACTTGCTTTGGAGAGAAAAAGAAAGTGGAAGAAACCTTATTTTAAGAAAACATATACAGTTATTTTCTAGTGTAATCCTAAATATAATTTCAACCACAAACAATATTGGATACAAGTCTGTTTTGAAAGCACAAATTCTAAATATTTATGCCTGTTTTATATCACAGGAAATAGCAATTACACATTTAGAAACAGACTCCGTTTTCCAAATTAGTACTTTCAAAAATATTTGTGTTCCATGTAGCTTCTTGTGTAAATTACCACTGGATTATCATTCGTTTGTTTATTTTCATGATCTAGTTGCAAATCTCTGAGACATGAAAAAGGAATATAATTGTTCACTTTAAAGAACAGTTTTTAAATCTACTTTAAGCATATATTTAATATATTATTAAAACCTTATATTAATATATTGCTTATGTCAAAATTGGTTATGTATTAAATATACATATATATATAGTCATTCTCACTTAAAATAGTGACGTGGAAAAGAAACCTATTGACTATGCCACCTTCTTTTTAATAAGTTTCTATGAGAGAGACTTACAAATTATTCTATAAGGATCTTTGTTTGTTTGCTGTTGGGTTTGATTTAGGTTTTAACTTTCTAGTATGAAAGAATCAGATTCTTTGTCTTACCAATTTTTTGACCAATTCTTTGTCTAACCAAAAAGATAAACCTTCATAGGAGATTTGATAAACTTGTCCTTGAAATAATAGAGAAGAGTGATACAGTAGTTAATGGCTATATATTGGAGGATATTTTCCCCCAAAGAATGAAAATGTTTGCCGTTTTATCTCTAATGATCAAAACTATATTTAATTTAGTTGTATTTGTTTAATAAATACTATGTGTGTATAATCTGGTTAAAATTGATTAAATTGGTTTAAAGGTTCTGGTTATGTCTACTGAAAGTTGACAGAACTTATTTTTACTACTATAAAATGTCATAAATATCATTAAGGACAGTATATTTTATTGACATTAAGCAGATAAATTTAGCTGGCTTCTTTGTTATTCATCTTCCACACATTCCATGTTTATCAGATATTTTCTGTGGAGCTCCCAGTAAAAAATAGTGTGTTGCCAACTTTAATTTCATAATGATTTAAGTTCCTATAAATGAAACAATAGCCATTGATTTAATTTTAACTACTATAGTTCAAAGTTCCTTGATATTCGGGTTACATAATTTTTCTGGCATGTTTATGGGTAAACTTGATTGGGATCTTTCTAAAAAGCTTATGTGATCCTGAAAAGAGATACCTTCTCAGGTCACCTATTATTTGTTATCTATTTCCTTTCAACTCATTTCCATTTGAGTAGTAGGAGTTACAGTAGTTTTAGAGGCAGATTAAGAAATGAGAATTGAAGAATCGTTTCCCCGACTTGGTGTATGTTAAATTTCGAAGCAGAAATCAGAGGAATGTTTGGTAGATGATAAAATTCTAAATATTTAGAATTTGTGCTTTCAAAACAGACTTGTATCCAATATTGTTTGTGGTTGAAATTATATTTAGGATTACATTAGAAAATAACTGTATATGTTTTCTTAAATAAGGTTTCTTCCACTTTCTTTTTTTCTCCAAAGCTAACCCCCCCCCGCCCCACCGTTCATGATTCAGTTTCTGCCTTCAGCTTTCTAATGACTGTAAGTCATTACCATAGACGGTGGTTTAGAATTTAGAGAGAGCAAAATTCCTAGCCTATGAAAGAATTAAGCACCAAATCAAGTCACTTTTACTTTAAAGAAAATTTCTTTTTACCTACACTTTTTCTAAGGTCGGCCTTACCCATTAGTTCCCCTGAACTGGCAGGCAGATTTGTGCGTGGTGGGAAAAATGTAGCAGCCACGGGTTGGGGGCATAGCCCAGACTTCTGAAAGATTAGCAAATCAGTAGCAACTTCTAAAAGATCACTAAGACTATTTAAATGTATTGCTTTAGATTTACACCTAATGGTTCAAGGTGCAAATTTTGACCTGTAATACACAAAAATTTTGGACAGAGGAGCCAATTTGGGTTAAGCATTTTATAGTGTTTTAGTCATAAATAGTCATTCAGAGTGTCAGACCCTCTGCTAATTATGAAAAATTTCAAGAGACATTTTTCCATCCCAGAGGAAGCTTTATTATGATTTAAGAATCCCCAAAATAAGCCACTTACGGTAGCCCCATTAGAAAAAAATCTTTTGAAATATTTCAACCTCCTTACATAAGTTATATATTTGACCTATTATTATTATATCTTTCCTTATTGCACATTGTATAAATCTGGAGATATGCATTATAAGTTGTAAAAGAGTAACCACAGGAAAATTTTTAGAATAAGGATTATCAAACTTTTAGGCTTTCTTAAAGACAGCAAGATTATCTTGCTGTGTTTTCAGGTGTTTTCTCACATGTTTCAGAAAGCAAAGTGATCAATTCCCGTGACATTTTTAAAATGGCATCTGTTCTTTAAACATATTTTTTGTTCATTTGAATAACTGAATTTATTTTGATGGGAAAATGCAGTTATAGGAAAATGCAGTTAGTAACATGGAATTAAGTGGTATTTCGATGCAGAACAATAGAATATACAATGCTTTATTTGTTTTGGTTTTGTCTTTTACATCTCTGCTTCTACACTTATTATGTTACCAATAGCAGTATAATCTTTACATAAATCCTAAGGTGATCTAACAAACATTATTCCTTCCTTCTTCTCTTTTAAAAAAATTAACCTGTGTTTTGATTATTCTAAGTCAATCATATGAATCTTTGGCAATGTTTTTTCAGAAACCCAGACTCAAGCCAATTGTATGTAGCATTCTCCTAGAGATTGTTATTGGTCCGGAGAGAATATATGGAACAGACTGAAGATAAGGACTTAACATTCCATAAGTAGAAGAGAGTTTCTATTTCTTACCATTGGTGAACAGGATACATGTTGCTCAGTGGGTGCTGGCAGTCATCTTCTGACCAAGACAAAACCCAAATCAAGACCGAAAGAAAAGAAATACCGAGTGGCAGAGAAATGGAATCAGAGCCCTGATGGTATCAGGCTAGGATCCTGTCCTACCTCTAGACTTCCTTCTTTGTGGGATAACAAACACTATTACATTCCAGGTTTCTTTTACTTGTAGCCCAAAGCATCCTAAATTACACAGCTTCTTAAGTAATCTTTAAGTAAACTGTAACTTGTCTTTAATGTTGAAAATTACAGTTATTGGTTCATCCATTTATTTTAATACTGCAGATGGCTTCTACGTTAGCCAGATAAAACAAAAACAACCTATTTTATTTCTCCAGCGATGTCAGGAATCTGAGAGCTTAAGACCAGTCACTTACAAAAAGTACGAATGGCACCAAATTCCTACTGCCTCTATCATAGGGCAGGAGACTCTGACAGTAGGTCTTTACTCACTGAAGATGGATGTCTGTGTGGATTAATGGACTTGCTAGTTTACTCCTGGATCATCTCTAAGTTTCTTAAGAAGGCCTAAGGAAGAGGGCCAGTCATGCAATGGATAACATGTCTGACTATGGATCAGAAGAAGGCCTAAGAAGATGCACTGGATCTCAGGAAAGTATGCATAGAAAATCTCCCCTTAACCGCAAGACTTCACAGTGCTCAACTTCTCCACCTCTGCTCCTGTTCATCTTTCAATCACACAGCTGACCCTCACTGATTCGTAACCCAATTTTATTACATCAGAAATGTTAGTATAGTTTTCATTATTTTATTTCTTGGAAGACCTACTTCTATTAGCAAGAGTTAAAAAGCTCAGGTGCTAGATTTTGTTTTGATACCAAGTGAACAATGCATTAAAATTAGACTATCTTTATGACCAAGTCTCACTAAATTGCACTAAATGAGCTCTAATTCACTTTCTCACAAATGTACATTTATGCCCAGACATACATACTATCAAAATTTAAACACTTTCAACATGAGTATCATTTCTTTCAGTAATTCTCAGTAAAAGTAGGCTAACAACTTGTTCTTTCCTTATAGGAAAAAAAAAAGGAAATTTATGCAATCTCTTGCACATAAAAAATATTTACTGAATACCCTATATTCACAGAAATTTTAAGTGTTCAGGTAGATACATGGAGGTACAGATGAATCAGACACTAATCTTGCATTCAAGTGACTCAAATAGACTAACAGAAAGAAAGTTAAGACAAATGAAGAAATGATTTGATTTTAAGTGAAAATTACCAGCACCAAAAGAGAAGTACAGAAAAAGTGGAAGATGACAAGTGAAGAGGGAAAAAGCATTTTCAGTTTGGAAAAGCATTAAACTTACTAGATGATACTTTGACTAATTTATTTTATCTTTTACAAAAAAGGTGAAGTCATTCTGCATGTGTAAGTCAAAAAGAAAAATAGAGTAAGGGTGACTTTTTTTTAAAAAGGTGAGAGTCATACAGGTGTTTGATTTATTTATTTATTTACTTACTTACTTACTTATTTTAAGGTTCCCTTTATATGTTTAAGCCATTTTTTAAAAAGTAATCTCTACCCCCAACATGGGGCTCAAACTCATGACCCTAAGATCAAGAGTCAAATGCTGTACTGACTGAGCCAGCCTTAAGTATAGTAACAACCTTAAGATAGAAAATAGACTTCTATAGAAGACCTTATCAAAAATAATATTTTGAATTCAACAGTATGACAGCTTTGGGGTGAGGGAAAGAACTCTTGATATGCAGTACTATGAACTTTCCTGGCTAGTCTAGCTATAAAATATGCAACTGCAGTCAAGGCACTGAGGACTTTCTGAGACTCATTTTTCTCATCTGCAAAATGCAAGTTAAGATACAGGTGGTTCAAGGTTTTCCTTACCTCTGACCTTAAAGATTTGGTCTTATGGGTATGGTGGAGAATGGAAACAAAATAGTACACTTAACGCACTTAGGTACCAGAATATTTTGTAAAATGTTACAAAAGCGAAAGGTATTCTAAAAGTTATATAGCTTGCTCATTTTTTAAATTTTCTTAACAAAGAAGAGAAATCATGAGTAAATCATTGACAGTTCTTGTGGGTTTTTTACCCCTCCTCTGGTAGGAAAAACATCTCCTGTTTCTATTTTTAAAAATCATTTATTTCAGTGTCACCATATTCTCAACAATGTGGATGCAGAACAAACCAGATGAAGATTCACACTCTGAGTATTTACTTACATTGACATTTATACCTGCATAATAGAGCAACACAAATCATTTATGTGAGGAATATATGAAAGATAGTATTGTGAAATACAAAGCAGGTTAAGTTTAACTTACTTATTTTTTTCCTCTTACCCCCTGAGATATATAATACTGAAATAATTTACTGGAATTGCTTTATAATGATGACAAATGTCAAAAATACAAATATCTGAGATCATCTAACTTTAAACCTAAATAGAAGATTTTTCTGTCCAACATGACATACATTCTATAAGATATGTTGGATAAAAATTAAATCTGTAGGAAGGATAATTAGAAGTGATTTGAGAAAATTCAAATGGCAATGAATACAAGATATTAATATTTATCCCATTGAAAGTTTAATTGACACATTTATAAAGAATTTACTGAATATTATTACATACAGCATTTGACTTGGGATTCAAAATTTAATATTTATGAAATAAAGAATATATACCAATTTTACATGCATGCAGATCCTGGTTTCTTTAAAATTTATATAGCTTAATAAAGAACAAGAAGTACATTTTACTACATAATAGATATTCATTCATTTCTTTTAATGAATAAAATTGCACATTTTCTTATTTTGTACATAGTTATTTGTATTTTGTGCTATAATAAGTAAACTTGACTATATTATCTTTATATGAAAATTCATCTAAATAATAAACATAACTTTTAAGATGATTATAAAAATTTTCCATTGTTAAGTGTCTTATTTTGCAGTCTCTTTTTGAGTCTCCTAATTAGTTTGATCAGATTTAATATCTCATCTTTCTTGCTAGGTCAATCAATTCTGTTTAAAATAAGTTGGTCCATTTTAATCTCTGCTGTAGTGTTAAGGAGGAATTTCCTCAAGAACTTATAAATAAAGGAGGGACACCTGGGTGGCTCAGTTGGTTAAGCATCTGCCTTCAGCTCAGGTCATGATTTCAAAGTCCTAGGATCAAGTCCCTCATCAGGCTCTTTGCTCAGTGGGGAGCCTGCTTCTCCCTCTGCCCGTCGCTCCCCCCTGCTTGTGCTCTGTCTCTCTCTCTGGCAAATAAATAAATAAAAATCTTAAAAAAAAAGAACTTATAAATGAAATTAGATTGCTTTCTGAAACTTAAACTTTAAAATCAATATATAAGAAAAGAGCTATGAAACATTTCAGAAAAACACAGTCGCTCTTAGCCCTGCAAGACCTGGCATGTACTATAAAGGATATGAAGACCTAAAACCTGACAAAGCTACAGCCCTCTCGTGAAAGAAGCTGAGTGAAGCAGGAATTTGTTCACAAGTATCCATGTCTTTCCTATTGAGATCACAGACCAGCATTCTAACAAAGGCAGCCATCAACAAATTGAACATAGAGAAGACAAATAGCTTATGGAGAGAGATGATCTAGGAACCTCACCCAATATGGGTGTTTTCTCTTAGTAAGAATGAGATCAAATCACAACCTCTCTCAGGATGCTGATTGTGAGACACTCAAAGAGGACTGGTGGCAATGGAAGAGAAATATAAAGAAAAGCTGGAGTAATACAAGGTCACTTGTTGTATCATGAAATATATTCAATTCCTCCACAGTTGATTGACATCAGCTACAAAATTATTCCTTCCCTGAAATCTTATAATACACCTGCTTTCATTATCACTTGTGTAAATCTAAGAGTGTCTGTTCTTTGCTACTTTAGTGAGCCAGTGCTAACAGAAGACTAAAACCCAGTTCGATGCATTCTCATATCTAGAAAAAGGATGTACCTATAAAAGAGTGAGTTACTTAGCCATGAAAGCATAATGGAAGGAAAGTCACAGAAGGAAATGTTGGCAGCAACTATCCTCACACCACCCAGGGGAGAGGAAACCCAGCTATGGGACTGTGGGTGTTCTAGACCATTATTAGACGATGTCTGTCATGATACGGATGCTTCCATCTCCTTTTCGCCTGGAAGCAGGACACTTCAATTAATCTAAATACTCTCTTTATTCTTATTTCATGGCTGGTAAACAATCCTAGGTTACGTTTTCATTTCTCATGTACATGGTCTATAGGAATAAAATGCATTAATCAATGAGACATAAGTATTTCACTCTGTGTAGCAATAATTTCTCATTGTGAATTGATAAACTGGCATTCTTATTTGTTTTCAACAGTTGAGTTACTTTGGTTAATAAATATAGCCTCGAATTGTTGTACGTACTTTCAGACAAAATAAGGCTTCTAGTTCTGCAAAGACTAGGGACCAGAACCAGGCCATTTTAAATTTACCCTGGTAATACATGGCACCATAGTAGACCTTTCGGGAAACAACACGTAGTCAAATCAAAAACTTATTGTTATGGGCTATAAACTAAAGCCTTCCCTTCGTGTCTAAGTTCCTAGAGCCACAGATGGAATAGGGATGATGTCACCATCCATCATTACCAAAGAGGCAAAAAGAAGCACCCATTATCTCCCTCCAGACCTCATCCATTTAAGTGTGCTGTCTCTGTGATCACCATCTCACCTGCATCATCACCACCATCTTCTCTCATGCTGCATTCATTCCTAATCTATTTCCTGGAATCTAACAAATATAAAAGACCTCATATTAATATCACCTTTTGCAGTAGTCAAAGTTCTTTCTCTTACTTATTTCATATCTCATCCCAAGCTTAATGAGTTGTTATAAACTCCATGTTCGCCAAAGCAGTACTTCTCAACATGTAATCCAATCTCCTTCTGCATCAGAATCACTGGTGTGCCTGTCAAAACAAAGCTCCTAAGGGAATTCTATGCATACTGAACTTTGATAAATATGACTCCAAAATGAGAATAACAACACATGGCACTGATTCCTGGGATGCTGGGAAAATTAATGGCATGTTATTCTTCCCCAGAGGTTCTAGCCAGTGGTTCTCACCCTGACTGCCTATTTGAATCACGTGGAAACATGCCAATGCGTGGCCTCACCCTAGACCAACTGAATCTGAATCTTTGGGAAGAGGGTTCAAAGAGTGGGATTATTTTAAAGCCTTCCCGGTGATTTTAATGTGCACCCAGGATGGAAAACCCCTTATTCTATTCTAGCCTATATTTTTCATTTTTGACATGTTTATTCTTTCTCTCGGGTTTTGTAAGACAACTTCAGTATGATCACCAGATATTAAGAAATCTTTAATATGTAAATTAAAACCACAAACACATACTTTAATAGGAAGGTGGCTACTCGTCATTAAAATATGCAAATATAAGGGAAAATAAATTGACATGTACATAAGTGAAAAGAAGTAAGCTATCTCAGCCCACTAATAGCACCTCAGATATTCCCTGAAGCCAGAATGCTTCTGGAAATTAATGAATAGCATGGACCTACAAATTATTTTTTCCAGTTACATTGTTATTTTGTTGATGAACACAGGTAAATTTACAATCCTAGAATGCTATAAATCTGCACAGTCTGATGCAATAGACACCAGACACATGGAACTATTTAAATTTAAATCAATTAAAATTAAGTAGAAAATTCAGTTCCTCATGTGGCTAGTGGATGTATGTACAGTATAGCCAGGATACTTAAAGTACTGCATCATTTGCTCTCTCGGACAGCTATTAGATCCTGAGGGTTAGTTCTACCTTATAGATGAGGAAAACAGACCACAGAAGACTTAAGTGACTTGCCCCATGTTGTATAAGAGGTTAGTAGAAAACAAAGAGAAGAACTAGACCCAAGCATAGTGTTCTATATACTGTTATGAGTTAATGAATGGATGGATAGTTGTGATGATGATCATCATATTAATTATTGGCATGATAGAAGTAAATTATTGATTATTTACTATAAGCCAAATACTATTCTGAATGCATTTCTTTGTGTTAATTTATCTAATTCTCACAAGAAACTTAAAAGTTAGGTATAATACTTACTTTAGAAACATGGTAACAATACAACAAAGGTTCTCTAAGAATGCACAGCTATCACGTGACAAAATGGACTAACCATACATATGTATGTCCATATGTGTGCATATGTATGTGTGTTTGTGGGGTGGGTTATATCATAAATTATTATACAAGATTAATGTAAGAGATTCATTATATCAAATTTTAATCACAAGATTAAAAAATGTGTTTTTATAACATAATTGTGGTGCCACCAGATATTAAAATTTTTGACATAAATGTACCAGGCTATTTTTTAAATAGGTCACTTAGGAATATTATGATAAATTCATTTACTTAATCAATATAAGGGATCATAACATGATACTCTTCGGCTTGCCCCATCTCATTGAAAATAAAATGGTTTAATGCAATGCTTCAGAGAAGACATTCTATTTGAGGACATACTTGGCATAGGGCTCAGTTTCAACCAAAATTCATTTAATTTAGATTAATTGTTTTTGTGAAAGTGTACCGAGTGTTTGAACTCTGTGTATATGTCTATTTATATCGGCAGTAGTATCAGACCAGGTTAGTTGATTTAAAATATATCAACTGTTTGTTGATAAACATTTCTAATTATTTAGGCTCTACTTTATATTTTATTTCAAGCAGTATAGGATACACATATTTCCTTTCCTTATCCTGAGTTACTGTATTGGTAGTGTTAGTGGAACTTAATTTTTTTTAACATTTGCAAGAACTAAATTAATGTGTGTGAGAAGACACAACTGGAAACAAAAAGCAATTAAAAACAATAAAAAAACAAAGACTAAGATATAGCCATCTCTGTGATGAAGAAAAAGTATAGTAGTCTCCCCTTACCTGAGGGGATGTGTTGCAAGGCCCCCAGTGGATCCCAAAACCAGAGATAGTAGTAAACTCCATATATACTATGCTTTTCCTATACATGCATACTGTGATAAAGTTTAATTTATAAATAAGACACATTAAGAGATTAACAACAAGAACTAACAATGAACTAGAACAATTATAACAATGTACTGCAACAGAAGTAATGTGAATGTGGTTTCTTTCTCAAAGTATCTTATTGAACTGTATTCACCCTCTTCTTTTGATAATGTGAAATGATAAAATACCTACGTGTTGAGATGAAGTGAGGTGAATGATGTAGGCATCGTGATGCACTGTTAGTCTACTACTGACCTTCTGACCTGCAGAAGGGGGATCATCTGCTTCCAGCCATGGATGACCGCAGGTAACTGCAGAAAACAAAACCACGGATAATAGGGGACAACTGTAACATCATTTTAGCATCCAAACTACAATCACCACTCTAATTGCACTGGAATGTTCTAGCAATCCTTAGCCGAATGGAATTTTTTAAATGACTCTTGGACGAACTTAATTTCATTTTTTTAAAACTGAAAAATCAAAACAAATTATTTTCAGTATTTTTCCCCTTAGATTTTCCCATAACTTATATTTTATAACAATACTAACACAAAATTTCTTCATATTGAGTGTGACAGAAACTGAGAATCGCCTACCCAGTTGCCATATTTCCCTTCTTCTTCACTAGCAGAACTTGAGTGTTGTGTCCTACTGAAAAACTGCTTCCCAGCTGCCCTTGCTGATAAAAATGGTCAATTAAATATAAAGGGAATTTATTGAATGGGAAATCCCTTGCTGCCTTCCTTCTTATTTCTCATTCTGTCTTGAACTTAGTGGTGAAGCTTGGATTCCCAGAAACCACTTGGGTTATAAGGAACCCTTGGGTTGAAAATTATGTGCTAACTAAAAGAAAACAAATCTTAAAAAGGGTAGAGTACCTGATAATAGTGAACTTATCTCATCAACCTTGGACTACCTGTAACTGAATTTGTTTTATGTTAAAGCTCTGAAAACTTTGTTTAAGCCAGTGTAATTTCTGGTCTCTATCTCTAGCAGCCAAATGAAATTCCTAACATATTCAGTTTTACAAAACCCTAATAACCTAGTCTCAAAAATCAAATACAACCAATGATGAAAAGCAACATGAGAATTATATAAACTATGCACATTTTTGAATTTTTTTTACAAATGATGAAACTGAAGTATATTAAAGTTTAAAAAATAAAAATAATTTTAAATAAAATCTAAAATATCTAAATTATCTCAAGAAAAAGCTGAAAATTAAACAGACCAGAAATATTAAAAAGATGGGAAAATTTATCAAAAAATTCCCTCCAAGGAAAATGTAGGGCTCAGAAATATTTATAGAGAAGTTTCCTCAAGTTTTCAGTAAACAGAGCTTTAGCTACTGAACTTAGACTGAAGGTCCTGTAGTCAGGTTGAACCTACCTATCAAAGGTTATCAAAGTAAGAGAATAAGTGGAGTTGCCCTTTCCTAAAACAAAGCCAACTTCAAATTTACTTATTACTGGTTTCCCATAGTATGTATCTTTTAGCAAACATGTTCTATTGACTGGTCAAAGAAGATATTGTGAAAATAGCAACCAGACACTACTATAAATTGAATCTAGTTGTATTAGGGTCAAAGACATTTTACTGCAGACAACAAAGAACCTAACAAGTCTTAAGTCTATTAAGATTTTTGTTTGTTTGTTGTTGTTCTGTTTTTCTCATTTAGGAAATTCAGAAGGCAAATAGTCCAGAACTGGTACCATCAAGGTAACTCAACTCACTCTGTTTATGATATGGATTTTGTCCTTATGGTTACAAACATTAGGCATCTTGTTATATATCACAGGCAGACAGAAGAAAAAGGACAACGCCCATAGCGTCATGCCAACTGAGTTTGCATAGTTTACAAAGCTTTCCCAGAACCCCTATGAAGTGACTTCTGCCTATCTCAACTTACATTCTATGCCCACGCCCTTATTGCAAGCAGGTGGGAAAGTGAGTGTCTGACTTTTTATAGTTTTTATGATTGGAGGTTTCTCCTACCAAACAGGAACTAGGAGTTCACAGAATGGTTAGGCAACCATCAGTGTATGCCATGTTTGCCAATTATCTTCTGTTGAATTAATAATGGAAAAGCTTTCTTTCAATTTGTGGCCACACTTTTAGATTCTTCCCTTGCTCAGCTTCTTGTTGGCATTGCCATTTCTTTTTGTTCATAGAACTAGCAGCCTTGTCAGAGGGAAAAGAGAAGCCCTTTTAAATGAACACGCTTCCATTCATGAACCTCACTACTCTCATTTTTCTCGGAAGGGGAAAATGTGGGCATATGAAATGGGGCAACATTAATCTGTGCAGCTGAATGAGGCTTCACTGAGGGGTCTCTACAAGAGAAGAGAGAAAAAAAGTTTCCTCTCTACGGTATCCATAAATAGAGCTCTGTTCTCAACTCTTGTTTTGAGTGAAGAGTAATGTTTTAAAAAGTAGAATTTGTGGTTATTCTCCAATAACTGCCAATCCTGTCTCCTTAGAAAAGTTCTGTTAGGGGCGCCTGGGTGGCTCAGTTGATTAAGCAACTGCCTTCGGCTCAGGTCATGATCCTGGAGTCCCGGGATCGAGTCCCGCATCGGGCTCCCTGCTCAGCGAGGAGCCTGCTTCTCCCTCTGACTCTCCCCCCTCTCATGTACTCTCTCTCATTCTCGCTCTCTCAAATAAATAAATAAATCTTTATAAAAAAAAAAAAAGAAAAGAAAAGTTCTGTTAAAACGATGTTTGAGCCAGTCACGTAGCCCATCTGACAACATCTCCATAAGCTCCTCATGAAAAAGAAGGATTCTGGGATTAGACAAGGCAGACAGAACCCTCCTCTGCCCTGTACCTTAGAAAGGGTGTTCTCAACACTATGTTAGTCTAGAGGAGGAAAATGAAACATTTAAGTATCTTTGACATTTAAAAGCCACTAAAAATGAATTAAATTATACTGGTAATAACATGTTTATGTAGCACTTTATGTGTTTCAAAATCTTTTTAACCGCATTATCTCCCATTTGATAGAGCAGCCGTCGATACTTAAAGTTTCTTGCCTAAAGGAGCACAGAAATGTAGTACAGTTCCCTAATAACAGAGCTCCAAGATTCCCATTTACCTTCCTTCCCTCTAAATCTGACCTTACCAGAAGAAACCATTGCTGCTAGCAGACAAATCCTGTCTTAGCTGTGACTGAGTGGGACTCCCGCTGTAGGCCTCATGGTCACTCTGCCGGCTAGGCTAGCCCATAGCCAGAACCCTGACATTTCAGGCCCCTCATCTGCCAGAAGACTCCTCCCACTCCCTGAGACCACAGAGTAGGGGAGAACATCCTCTCTACTGACGACTCTGCCGCTTTGGTGTAACCTTCTCAGCATTGGAGTATCATTTTAAAGTTGGAAAATAAAACCATCACCATATACACGCATAAATTATACAGTAATCTTTTCTTCTTTGGGAACCATTACAACTGTGATCCATGTAAAATGAAAAATTCTCATTTATGATTACTATCAAGTCATTTACTTTCCATGCCACACTCAATCACAGCAGAGTTTTAAAGTATTAGAAGATAAAGATACATAAATCTGGGTTGCTCCAAGCTAATGCATTTGTTATACATTTCAAGATGGTCCTTTTGGCATGGAGCCATAACTAAGTCCTTAGTTCCGATCTGACTAGGGTGGTTATATCAAAGTGCATCAAAATTTTGCCCTAAATTACATTTTCTAGAAACAATCAATGTTTTAAGAAATATCTCAAAACTCCCAAAGTATGTAGACCAGTAAAAATAAACCTTTTTTTTTCCCATCTAGAACCTTGGAAATAAACTGAGCCCCACTCCTAATCTGTGCCAAGGCATTTGGTCTGTATCCAACTTAGGTATATTCAAGGTAGCTTTTCTATACGCTGCGAAAATTTAAAGAAAGTATTAGTTGCCGGAAAGGTCAGAAAAAATATATGAACTACATTTCTCTCAAAGTTTTATTTAACTAGAAGATATGCTCAATAATTTTTTCTGTTTTAATTTTGCTACATTTAACTACTCAGTATATAGATATAGCCCTAGCTCTACTTCTCTGTGACAAGGTTAGAACATTTTTTTTTAAGATTTTATTTATTTATTTGAGAAACAGAATGAGAGAGAGTGAGCACATTAGAGGGTGGAGGGTCAGAGGGAGAAGCAGACTCCCTGCCGAGCAGGGAGCCCGATGCGGGACTCGATCCAGGGACTTCAGGATCATGACCTGAGCCGAAGGCAGTTGCTTAACCAAGTGAGCCATCCAGGCGCCCTAGAACATTTTTTTAGAACAGTTTAGTTTAGAATAGCTAAAAATTGCAAGGCCCATACTATTGTAACTTGAAGCAGATCGATAATTTTAATAATAGAACAAAATGTTTTCTTAGTTCAACAAATATCCTAGTGTTTATGTGATTAATAAAGTTTTATTTAAGAGATGTGCTCATTAACAACTATAAAAAGTTGATTTTTATCATATGCATTGCAATTTAAAATGCTTTATACATATAACAACTCATCTAATCCTCACAAATTTGAATTAGTTGGTCTAGATGAGAGTTTTTTCTTGTATGACCTCTCAGATTAAATGCTCACTTTAGGAAATCCTGAATTCCCATGTATTAGTGATGCATTAATCGTACAGTGAGGTTTGTCAACTGATGAGCATCGTGTATGAATGTAGATACTATAATAATAACGGTAATTACTATTATTTATTGAGTTTTTTTAAGTGACATAGTGCTTTTTACATGTATTAACTCATTTAATTATCTTAGAAATCTGATGGAGTAGAATTTAGTATCCTCATTTAACTTACAATGAAGTCTAGGCTCAAAGAGCATGGTGATTTCCCCAAGGTCACAGTTATAAAGGGGCAAACGAATTCAGTCCCAAATCCTTTTATACTAAAACTTATGCTTTTTTTCATTTCACCCTGCTCCCTCTAATTTTAGAGCATAAACCAGTCCCCATTTAGAAAAACATGCTTTCAAATTAAATGAAATAGGAGATAAGATGCAATGAACAGCTTGAGAATAAAATCATACATAACTTGAGAATAACCTCATAATTCACAAAACAAGTTTGCATCTGTTATTCTAATGTACCGCCTGTGTTATAATAGCATGTTTTCATAATTTATTCATGCTGCTACGTTATTTTTCTCAACATAAATCCAATGTATACCTCTTTTACTTAGTGAATGTTTTCTAGTAAACCTGACAGAAAGTTCCCTGCTAGCTGACACTGATTGGTAACAGACAATCAGAAAATCTCACGCTGCCAACAGGTTTTAGAAGGTTTGTCCCTCGTTTAAGAGTAGTGCCTCACTCCAGCTAGAAAAGACGCATTTCAGAAAACTCTGAAAAAGACACACAGTAACTTGACATGTAGCAGGTCCTCAATGAGGAGAGTAGGTGTAAATGCACGGATGATGGACATTAGTATTTGACATTTCAGCTGGGCCAGCGGGGAGGAATTTCAGCATTCTGCAAGTCACACTGTCCTGGGTTGGGTGCTCTGGACAGAGACTCTGAGACGGATTTCCTGAAAGGAAGTTTGTTGGGAACTGCTCTCAGAAGCAGCACCGGGGAGAGAGTGACCAAAGCAGGATGGAGCAGAGGGAGAAGTGCAATACAGTTGCAGCAGAGAGCAGAGCCAACCCACCAGGGAGCTCTGGAGCCCGGAGGGTCTTCCAAAGACGTCCGCATTGAGGCAATGGGTCCGTGCTTTTGAATTCATCAGTCAGTCATTGGCTTAGCTGTGATCACTTGGCAGTCAAAGTTCCCAGTGGCTGGCAGAGCGAGCGCTTCATTCACAAAGAAAGAATCTGTACAGCACACCACTGCATCCACCACACACAGTCACCTTTCTTATGGGCAGAAGAGAAGTGTTCTTTCACCACATTCCATAAAATAAGAATTGCCATTTTTTAATCTACTCTGTGCTTTGCAACATACATAAATTATTGTTTTATCTAATCATCACAACAACACCAAGTGGTATATTCTTCTCAATCCCATTTTACAGATGAGGAAAAAGAGATTCAGACATATTAGATAACTTGTGTGTGATCAGACAATAAACTTTTCCCCTTCCACAGCAGGCTGCCATCCTTTTGTGTTGGCTAAAGTGATAAGGCTTTATGGGAGGTCAGTTCTTCACTCTGATGAGAGCATGATTGCCAAAATGAGGTGAATTCCAAGAAGCAAGTATCTTTTCTTAAATTGCCTGTCTTGTGTTATAATACCTGTCCCTGACATGTTCCTTGACAAGCACGCAGGACACATGATTTAGGTTAATTTCTTGATATTTTTCTTTTCAATTAAAAAGAAAAAGATGAGATTTTTCTTTCCAAAGTTAATTCTCTTTTACGACTTAAATAAATCACTAAGGAATAGCATATCAGGACATATTTTCTGAAATCTCTTTGTTTCCATTAATTGAGGCCAGAAACGCAATGTTTTTCAGATGTAATACTGAAGTCAAAACAACAGAAATGTCACCGGCTGGGGTGCTTTTGATTTGTTCCACAAGGAACGTGTAGATATTAAAAGTTAGTTTATTATAAATCATATAAAGATAACCAAGAAAAAATATTTTGTATTGGAAGAAAACATCTTGCATATGAATAAAAGCAGAAATGACCAGACCACTTATATGCAACTGTTTCAAAGGCATAATCATTTCTTCATCACCAAGAAAATAGCTAGGAAAAGATGTTAACTCTAAGAAGTGTTTTGAACAAATTGAACATGAAGTTATTTGAGATGAATAATTTGAGATGAACACGTTGACCACTTGCATCAGAATTTCCCTCTTCTGTTCCTGGAAAGCATACAAAGCACCATGGAAAATAAAGATAGCACACACACACAAACTCCATTTTCAGTGAAATCAGGAAAAAGAAATATCCACCAAATCCAAAATATACATAAGGGTCCCAGAAAGATCTAAAAACTGGAAAGAGCCATGCACACAATGTCATGGGGAGCATCCAAGGGCCTGACCAATAGCAGATTTCCCAAAGCAGCACTCACATCCTGAAGAGGAAGGACCATGCTAAAGTCCTTGTCCACCACAACTCCTGTGGGATCTGCCGAGATCAAACAGAACTGAGATTGAGCAGGTGGAGGTTTTGGTGGGAGGTGAGGAGAGAATCCAGCAGCTGATCTCAGAACTGACTAACAATTACTCATTGAGAGTGAGGGGCCAACCTTGGACTCAGAGGGCATGTGCCTTGATTGCAGCAGTGATGAGGGGAAGGGGGAGAACATGGCTGGTGGCAGAGATTCTTCTGGATGTGGTTTGGTTGGAGGAGACAAAGGAAGCCAGCTGGCCCAGAGGAATACAGGGAGGCACCATATGAAGAAAAGAGTCCATCTCAGTAGCAACAAAAGAGGGAACTTATAATTACAAGGTCTGGAAACTACTTTTTTCCCCCCAGGCTGAAAGAATATCTTGGAAATGGTTCTTCCAAGAAAACTCATCTTTCTTACCATAAAAAAAAAATAAAATGGAGATAACACAAAACCAATAAAAGGTGGGCATTTGGGGGTGGGGAATAAGCATAAAACACATCTTCAGGCAAAAAAAAAAAAACAGAAAAAGTATTATAATTAAGAAGATGGAAACTGTCATAAACATTTTAACATGAACATATAATATGATTAATATATAATATTAAATTGTAACCAATATGAAGGAAGACTATAAAGCAGAAACACAAAACTCAAAAGCAATTTTCCTCTACTAGGAAAATGGTGGTAGCTTCATTCTGAGTTGTCCTACTGGAAAACATAAGGGGCAAACCAAAGAGAAAGATAAAAACCTGAAGGACATACTTACTAAAACAGAGAGACAGAGAAAACTCACCAATTTCAAGCTACATGTGTGTATAGCAATTGGTAGTTGCGACTAATGGGCCAGGCAAAACATGTTCCGGAGACTCTGAGCTGCTGCCTGTGGCAAAGAAGACAACCATGAAATTATCTGGTAGTGACAGACACCTTGCTCATGCTGCCAAAATACCCGACTAAAAGGTGCCCCATCCTGCGAAGGAAGGTCTCAGTACAGGCTGCCTTGAATCGGTCTTGAGCCTTGGCAGAAGCAGAGTTTACAGGCATGGAAGGGAGGCTGCAGACAGAGGTGACAGATCTAGGAAGCACCAGCAAGATCACTTTTGAGGTGTAGTGTATTCCTGTGGAAACGGGACCCATGTTCCTGGTGAGAAACCTGAGAAAACCCAGGGACAGAAGCAAAAGTCATCCAGAACCAGGTTAATTTCTGAGAATCAGAGGAGGTGTGCTGACCCAGAAGTGCTCCATCAGTATGGATGGGGGGGAGCGTTTGAATCACAAAGTCTGAAAAGTTACTCTGGCCTCATTTGACATGCTTCAGTGAACTCTAGCTAGTGGTCTGGGAAGATCTAACTCATTCCAATGTGAGTAACAACAAAAGAAATAAACACAGCATCCATACAAAACTACAGGACTTTCCCCCCTTCTGCTCTTGGAAAGCATACAAAACAACATGGAAAATAAAGAAAGCACATACACACAAACTCCATTTTCAATGAAATAAAGAGAAAGAAAAATCCACCAAATCCAAAATATACATAAGGCTCCCAGAAAGATCTGAGAAATGGCTAAAGCCACACAAACAATGCTGTGGGAAGGGTCAAAGGGCTTGAGGAGTAGCAGATTTCACAAAGTGTCACCCTTATCCTAAAGAGGAAGCACAATGACAGAGTTCTTTAGATTTTATAATTAAAAGATAAAATACTCTGGGGATACAGTCAAGTTGGTGGAGGAGTAGGAGACCTTAGTTTCATCTGGTCCCAAGAACTTAGCTAGATAGCTATCAAATCATTCTGAACACCTGCAAACTCAACCAGAGATCTAAGAAAAGAACAGCTGCAACTCTACAAATAGAAAAGCAACCACTTTCTGCAAGCATTATTTACAATAGCCGAATGATGGAAGCAGCACAAGTGTCCATCGACGGATGAATTGATAAAGAAGATGTGGTATATATACACACAGTGGAATATTACTCAGCTGTGAAAAAAGAAAGAAATCTTGCCATTTGGAGCAACATGGATGGAGCTAGAGGATATAATACTAAGTGAAATAAGTCAGTCAGAGAAAAGACAAATACTGTATCATTTCACGCATATGTGGAATTTAAGAAACAAAACAAATGAACAAAGAAAATAAGAGAGAAACAAATAGACTTACATATAGAGAACAAACAGATGGTTACTAGAAGGGAAGTGGGTGGGGGGATAGGTGAAGGTAATTAAGAGTACACTTATCGTGATAAACATGGAATAATGTATAGAATTGCTGAATTACTATATTATATACCTGAAACTAAAAAAAATAATAATAATAAAATAAAAGATAAAATACTCTGGCAGATGAACCAGTGCTAACTGGTTATTTTTCTGCTTTATAAGGAGAGTGAGAGACTCACAAATAAATGATGCCTGTAGAGGTGGGGTCCACAGTTCTCCTACTAACTAGCTGTGAAATGTTGCTGTAGCATATTGACTTTCCTGTGCTTTGGAATTTCTATCTTTTATGTGAACAAATTTGGAATCTGATGTGCCAGTGAGATGAAAATTAACAATCATCTGCTTAGGTTTAGGATGAGAAAGGCCATATATACAGTGACACAACAAATGCATCAGGGGCCCAGACACTAACTCTTTCTTGTCCCATCTGTGTGACTCTGAGCTGTTAGAGAAATCATTTTAATTTCTTGCTTCTGTTTTCTCTTTGTAAATTGTGAAGAAATAAACAATAAAATGCTTTTTATCCTTTTCTGTAAATTTTATTGTTATTGCTGCTGAAAAGGTTGGGTTACATTTGTTTATTCAGCAAATATTTACTTAACACCTACTATATGCCAGGAACTGTTCTAGTGAATAACCAGACTAAGTCCCTATTCTTGTAGATCTTACATTTTAGCTGGAGCTAGTAAAGTGCAAACAAATAACATTATAAACAAATTCTATGGTATGTTACAAGGTAAGAAGTATTTATTTTCTTTTTTTATTCAAGTATAGTTAATCTATATGAGTGTTATATGAGCTTCAACAATGCTATAATGATTCAACAGTGCTATACATTACTCAGTGCTCATCAAGATAAGTGCATTCTTAATTGCATTCACCTATTTCACCCATCCCCCCCACATCTTCACTCTGGTAACCACCAGTTTGTTCTCTGTATTTAAGAGTCTGGTTTGTTGTTGTTGTTTCTTTGTCTCTTTTTGTTTTGTTTTGTTTCTTAAATTCCACATATAAGTGAAATCATATGGTATTTGTCTTTCTCTGACTGATTTATTTCACTTAGATTTATACCCTCTAAGTCCATCCACATTGCTGCAAATAGCAAGATCTCATTCTTTTTTATTACTGAGTAATAGTCCATAATACTTACATATGCACCACATCTTTATCCATTTATCTATGAATGGACACTTGGGTTGCTTCCCTATCTTGGTCATTGTAAATAATGGTGCAATAAACATAAGGGTTCATATATCTTTTCAAATTAGTGTTTTCATTTTCTTTGGGTAAATATCAGTAGTGGAATTACTGGATCATATGGTAATTCTATTTTTAGGTTTTTGAGACATCTCCATACTGTTATCCACAGTGGCTACACGAATTTGCATTCCCACCAACAGTGTGCAAAGGTTACTTTTTCTCCACATCCTCACCAACAAGGTGAGAAGTGCCATGGAAAAACAGAGCAGAGTAAGGAAGTGTAGGAAGTGCTGGGTGGGGGGACTATTCTGGGTGGTTTTTTGTTTTGTTTTGTTTAGATTTTATTTATTTATTTGTCAGAGAGACAGAGAAAGAGAGAGAGCATGCAAGGTCACAAGCAGGTGGAGCGGCAGGCAGTGGGAGAAGGAAGCTCCCCTCTAAGCAGACAGCCAGACATGGGACTCGATCCCAGGACCCTGAGATCATGACCCAGGCCAAAGACAGATGCCCAACCAACTGAGCGACCCAGGTGTCCGGGAACTTTTCTGTTTTTAAAAGCAATTTGGGATAAGCTTCATTATTAGATATGATTAGATAAAAATGAATCATACTTTTTAAAATGGAACACTTTTACCTTTTGAGATTCTCTAAAATAATTTTCAAAGCCTCCAAATTAACTTTCCTTTTTAAAAAATTGAATCAATTATTGATTTCATAGTTATTTTGCTCTCCAAAGTATCAACCCATCATTTTCGCTCTCTCTTATTTTTACTATACCAATATATTGATTCAGATTTTAAGTATCTTTGTTATTTTTATTTTCTCTCCTTAGATAGGTTTTTTGTTCTTTTTCTAGCCTCTTGTGCTAAAAGTTTTGTTGCTTTATTTTTATTATTTCTCATTTAATAAAATAAGCTTTTATGACTATGAACTTTTATCTGAGTAATTTTGGTTATAGCTAATAAATTTTGATAAAGAATGTACTAATTATTCTTATTCTGTATTTTGTAATTACAATTTTAATTTTTTATTGTGCCCAAGAGTCATTTAGAGAGAGTTTCTTTAATTGCCAAGACTTTGTGTTTATACTTTAGTTGTTAATTTCTGGTTTATTGTATTATGGTCAGCAAAAGAGTTCTGGACCATTTTCTATTTTATTCTTATTGAACTTTTGCTCTTAATACACAGTAAAATTTAGTAAGTGATACCTGGAAACTTAACACATTCCTGTCAGTAGGAAGTAGACATCTATGTATGGATATATACTATTGTATGTATGTTTATGTGAATTTATTTCATATCTCCAAGAACTGGTTTAGTATTTATTAAATACTATGGTGTTCTTTTAATGTGTATTCTATTTTTGATCAATAAAAAGACTCTCCTTCACCTGTTTATAAAAAAAGAAGTTAACAAAGAAATGGCAAGACAACTAGTGGAAATGAAATGTGTTAACAGAACTCAGACATACAAAAAAATAGACCAACACACACAGACACACACACACGCACTTATATAAAGACAAAACTGAAAGAAGCAAAAAGAGACTGAACACTAGGAAATACAATAAGAGATATTGAGAAAGAAATAAAATGGAAATTTTTTAAATGTTTAACGTACTGAAGTTAAAATAATTGAAATATGCACAATCAAAAGAGAGCCAAAATTCACATAATTTGAATTCCCTAAGGAAAACAAAATCAGCTTATGTAAATGAAAACACTCAAATACACAACCTAACCTATCACTTAAAGGAGTTAGAGAAAGAACCGCAAATAAAGCCTAAACCCAGCAGGAGAAGAGAATAAATAAAGATTAGAGCAGAAATCAGTGAAATAGAAACCAAAAGAACAGTAGAACAGATCAATGAAACTAGGAACTGGTTCTTTGAAAGAATTAATAAGATTGATAAACCCCTGGCCAGACTTATCAAAAAGAAAAGAGAAAGGACCCAAATAAATAAAATCATGAATGAAAGAGATCACAACCAACACCACAGAAATACAAACAATTCTAAGAACATATTATGAGCAACTGTATGCTAACAAATTAGGCAATCTGGAAGACATGGATGCATTCCTACAGGCATATAACTCCCAAAACTGAAACAGGAAGAAATAGAAAACCTGAACAGAACCATAACCAGCAAAGAAATTGAAGCAGTAATCAAAAATCTCCCAATGAACAAGAGTCCAGGGCTGAATGGCTTCCCAGGGGAATTCCACCAAATATTTCAAGAATGAATTCCTGTTCTTCTGAAGCTGTTTCAAAAAATAGAAATGGAAGGCAAACTTCCAAACTCTTTCTGAGGCCAGCATTACCTTGATCCCAAAACCAGACAAAGACCCCACCAAAAAGGAGAATTACAGACCAGTATACATGCTGAACATGGATGCAAAAATTCTCACCAAAATACTAGCCAGTAAGATCCAACAGTACATTAAAAGGATTACTCACCACAACCAAGTGAGATTTATTCCTGGGCTGCAAGGCTGGTTCAACATCTGCAAATCAATCATTGTGATACACTACATAAATAAAAGAAAGGAGAAGAGCCATATGATCTTCTCAATACATGCAGAAAAAGCATCTGACAAAGTACAACATCCTTTTTGATTAAAACTCTTCACAGTGTAGGGACAGAGGGAACATAGCTCAATATCATAAAAGCCACATACAAAAAGCCCACAGGGAATATCACTCTCAATGGGGAAAAACTGAGGGATTCTCCCCTAAGGTCAGGAACATGGCAAGGATGTCCACTATCACCACTGTTGTTCAACATAGTACTGGAACTCCTAGCCTCAGCAATCAGACAACAAAAAGAAAAAAAAGGCATCCGAATCGGCAAAGAAGAAGTCAAACTTTCACTCTTTGCAGATGACATGATACTCTATGTGGAAAACCCAAAAGACTCCACCCCAAAATTGCTAGGATTTATACAGGAATTCAGCAACGTGGCAGGATATAAAATCAATGAACAGAAATCAGCTGCATTTCTATACACTAACAATGAGACAGAAGAAAGAGAAATTAAGGAGTCGATCCCATAACAATTTCACCCAAAACCATAAGATACTTAGGAATAAACCTAACCAAAGAGGCAAAGGATCTGTACTCAGAAAACTATAGAATATTCATGAAAGAAATTGAGGAAGATGCAGATATACAGAAAAATATTCCATGCCCATGGATTGGAAGAACAAATATTGTTAAAATGTCTATGCTAATTAGAGCAATCTATACATTCAATGTAATCCCCATCATAATACCATCAACTTTTTCCACAGAGCTGGAACAAATAATCCTAAGATTTGTATGGAACCAGAAAAGACCCTGAATAGCCAGGGGAATGTTGAAAAAGAAAACCAAACCTGGTGACATCACAATTCCGGACTTCAAGCTCTATTACAAAGCTGTAATCATCAAGACAGTATGGTACTGACAGAAAAACAGACATATAGATAAATGGAACAGAATAGAAAACCCCGATATGGACCCTCAACTCTGTGGTCAACTAATCTTTGACAAAGCAGGAAAGAATATCCAATGGAAAAAAGACAGTCTCTTCAACAAATGGTGCTGGGAAAATTGGACAGCCACATGCAGAAGAATGAAACTGGACCATTTCCTTCCACCATACACAAAAATAGACTCAAAATGGATGAAAGACCTAAATGTGATACAGGAATCCATCAAAATCCTAGAGGAGAACACAGGCGGCAACCTCTTTGACCCCAGCTGCAGCAACTTCTTGCAAGACACGTCTCCAAAACAAGGGAAACAAAGGCAAAAATGAACTATTGGGACTTCATCAAGATAAAAAGCTCTTGCACAGCAAAGGAAACAGTTGACAAAACCAAAAGACAACTGACAGAATGGGAGAAGGTATCTGTAAACGTCTTACCAGATAAAGGGCTAGTATCCAAAATCTATAAGAATTTATCAAACTCTACACCCAAAAAATGAAGAAACCAGTCAAGAAATGGACAGAAGACATGAACAGACATTTCTTCAAAGAAGACATCCAAATGGCCAACAGACACATGAAAAAACACTCCACATCACTGGGTATCAGGGATATACAAATCAAAGCTACCATGAGATACCACCTCACACCAGTCAGAATGGCTAAAATTAACAAGTCAGGAAATGACAGATATTGGCAAGGATGAGGAGAAAGGGAACCCTCTTACATAGTTGATGGGAATGCAAGCTGGTGTAGCTACTCTGGGAAACAGTATGGAGGTTCCCAAAAAAGTTTGAAAATAGAGCTACTCTACAATCCAGCAACTTCACTACTGGGTATTTACCCCAAAGATACAAATGTAGTGATCCGAAGGGGTACGTGCACTCCGATGTTTACAGTGGCAATGTCCACAATAGCCAAACTATGGAAAGAGCCCAGATGTCCTTCGACAGATGAATGGATAAAGAAGATGTGTTTTATATATATACAATGGAATACTACTCAGCCATCAAAAAAAAAAATGAAATCTTGCCATTTGCAATAACATGGATGGAACTAGAGGGTCTTATGCTAAGCGAAATAAGTCAATCAAAGAAAGACAATTATCATATGATTTCACTCATATGTGGAATTTAAGAAACAAAACAGAGGATCACAGGGGAAGAGAGGAAAAAATAAAAGAGATGAAATCAGGGAGGGAGACAAACCATAAAAAGACTCTTAATCGTAGGAAACAAACTAAGGGTTGTTGTGGCGGGGAGATGGGTAAGTGGGTGATGGACATTAAGGAAGGCACGTGATTTAATGAGCACTGGTATTATATAAGACTGATGAATCACTGCCCTCTACCTCTGAAACTAATAATACATTATATGTTAGTTAATTGAATTTAAATTAAAGAAAATTCAAATATAAAAACAAAAAAAGAAAGAACATATAAATATCCAGTGCTGCTTTTATTAGCTTCACATAGATTTCACATGTGTGTAAAGACAATACAATCAAAAGTTTCAACAAGCCCATTATACTATGAAGTGCAAATTGCATGTACAATAAAGAGAAAGAAAATTTAAAAAATAAAATAAAAAAGAATAGTAGCATATTTAAGAGCAAGAAAGGTAAACACTAAGAATAAGCCTTCTATTATACTATTGACTAAAATTGACTGATGGAAGAAAGGAAGGGAAGAGAGAGAGAGAAAGGTAGTAAACTTCCTAATTATAAAAAGAATTACAAAAACAAACAATAAATTAAACAGCCCATAAAGAAAAAGTTATTTAAGAAAAAAACATAAAAAGAGAAAATATTACATGATGGAATTAAAACTCAATATATGTGAATTAACTGTAAATGAGCCTAACTCACCTATTAAAAAAATCAGATTTGATTGTACTCCAAACACCAAGTCTAGGATGTATATAAGAGACACACAGAGTTAGGGATAGGCAACTGTAAAAAAAACAAACAAAAATTAATATTACTATCTCAATATCAAACTACATGAATTTTAACACAAAAATATTAAATGTGGCACAAAGAATAATATAATTAATAAGATCAATCTAATTGATGTATATCAATTAGTAAAGTGAGAATATACCTTCCTATTCAAATGCCCAATAGAATATTGACAATCATGACTACTGAGAAGGCTATAGAATATGATCAAGAACGTAGGTCTGACTGATACATACAAACTCAGGCCAAAGGAAGAAAACATTAATCAATACTTTACAAGTTTATATACATGATCTCTAGAATTGAATTTTAAAATTAGACGTGCCAAGGTACAGAACCAAATAACTTAAAAACAAAAGAGAAAATCAAATAGTAACAGATCCAAAGATGATTGAGATATTGGAGTTACTAGACATGGGCTGTGAATAACTAAGATTAATGTATTTGAGGATGGATGAAAAGTGAAGAATTCTACCATAGAATTGGAATCTATATAGAAAATCCAATAAAAATTATGGAAATTAGAAACGACAGATGTTGGTGGGGATGCGGAGAAAGGGGAACCCTCCTACACTGTTGGTGGGAATGCAAGCTGGTGCAGCCACTCTGGAAAACAGTATGGAGGTTCCTCAAGAAGTTGAAAATAGAGCTACCATATGATCCAGCAATTGCATTACTGGGTATTTACCCCAAAGATACAAAAGTAGGGATCCGAAAGGGTACGTGCACCCCGATGTTTATAGCAGCAATGTCCACAATAGCCAAACTGTGGAAAGAGCCAAGATGTCCATCGACAGATGAATGGATAAAGAAGATGTGGTATATATATATATATATACAATGGAATATTATGCAGCCATCAAAAGGAATGAGATCTTGCCATTTGCAACGACGTGGATGGAACTGGAGGGTATTATGTTGAGTGAAATAAGTCAAACAGAGAAAGACATGTATCATATGATCTCACTGATATGAGGAATTCTTAATTGCAGGAAACAAACTGAGGGTTGCTGGAGTGGGGGGTGGGGTGGGAGGGATGGGGTGACTGGGTGATAGACACTGGGGAGGGTATGTGCTCTGGTAAGCGCTGTGAATTGTGCAAGACTGTCGAATCTCAGATCTGTACCTCTGAAACAAATAATGCAATATATGTTAAGAAAAAAAAAGAAGCAGAAGAAGGTAGCGGGAGGGGAAGAATGAAGCGGGGGAAATCGGAGGAGTAGACGAACTATGAGAGACGATGGACTCTGAAAAACAAACTGAGGGTTCTAGAGGGGAGGGGGGTGGGAGGATGGGTTAGCCTGGTGATGGGTATTGAGGAGGGCACATTCTGCATGGAGCACAGGGTGTTATGCACAAACAATGAATCATGGAACACTTCATCTAAAACTAATGATGTAATGTATGGGGATTAACATAAGAATTAAAAAAAATTATGGAAATTAAAAGTATTATCATTGAGGGACGCCTGGGTGGCTCAGTCGGTTAAGGGTCTGCCTTCAGCTCAGGTCATGATCCCAGTGTCCTGGGATCGAGTCCCACATTGGGCTCCCTGCTCAGCGGGAAGCCTGCTTCTCCTTCCCGCACTCCCCCGCTTGTGTTCCCTCTCGCTGTCTCTCTCTCTCTCTGTCAAATAAATAAATCTAAAATCCTTTTAAAAAATATATTATCGGGCGCCTGGGTGGCTCAGTTGGTTAAGCGACTGCCTTCGGCTCAGGTCATGATCCTGGAGTCCCGGGATCGAGTCCCACATCAGGCTCCCTGCTCGGCAGGGAGCCTCCTTCTCCCTCTGACCCTTCCCCCTCTCATGTGCTCTCTGTCTCTCTCATTCTCTCTGTCTCAAATAAATAAATAAAATCTTTAAAAAATATATATATATATATTATCATTGAAATTAAAAATTCAATTGATGGATTCAAAACCAGATTAGACATGATAGAAATTAGGATTACTATAGTTTTAAGATGGAAAATGCTGACATATAACAAATGGAGAAAATCTTTGGAGTCCCAGAAGTAGAGATTATGATGTAGAAGCAATAAAGAATGAGAGCCAAGGGGTGCCTGGTTAGGTCAGTCAATTAAGCAACCAACTCTTGATTTCAGCTAAGGTCACCATCTAAGGGTCCTGAGATCAAGTCCCAGGTCAGGCTCTGACACTCAGTGCTGAGTCTGCTTGAGATTCTTTGTCTCCTTCTGTCCCTCCTCCCACTCTCTCTCTCTCTCTCTCTCTTAAAAAATAATATGAGAGCCAAGAATTTTCTAAAATTGATGAAAGACATCAAGCCAAACTTTCAAGAATTTTTTTTCTTCAAGCAGAAAAAAACAACAACAAAAAAGAAAGGAAAGAAGGAAGAAAAAGAAACAAAACAAAACACCATAACTAGCCACAAGCTTTGAGAGATGGAATAATGATGTCTGGAAGGAAGCATGGGGGAAATGTCTGAGATGCTGTTTATATTCTATCTCTTGACCCAGATGGTGGTTATACAGGTATTTTCACTGTGTTAAAAAAATCATAAAGTTCAAGATTTGTGGTTTTTTTTTTTTTAATTTATTTATTTGAGAGAGGGTAGGGAGGGGCAGAGGGAGAAGGAGAGAGAGAATCTCAAGCAAACTCCCCACTGATCAGGAAGTCCCATGAGGGGCTCGATCTCACCACCCTGAGATCACGACCTGAGTCAAAATCAAGAGTCAGATGCTTCTTAACTGACTGTGCCACCCCGGTGCCCCTAAGATTTGTGCATTTTACAGTACATATGCTACACTTCAATTTAAAAGTTTTTAAAAGTTTAAAAAGATAAATTTTTGTCTCTTGTTTAGCAAGCTACTGCTCTCCTTACACTGTGAACCTCATAGAAGGAGGGAGAGTGAGTAACACTTCACAAGGAACAGGATGCAACTATTATACAGGATTTGAAAAGTAGAATATTTCCCTTCTTGCCTTGCAGATTTTAGGAAAAAAAGAAAGACAGGAGTAGGAGGGAATGAATACAATGCATATCCTTGTGTGCATCCTCTTTTAATTGAGCTCAAAGAGGGAATGTCCAGTAAAATATAGTAAACTATGTTTAGAGAGACCAAGACCACTGGAAAGATTAGATGCTGCTGGGGCATCTCTCCCTGTCATGTTTGAGCAGCTTAAACCCTTTAGGAGAGGATCCCCTCCCGTGATTAATATCAACACGGTGGAGGATAATTGTACTGCACTGTTGGTGGAAGATGTCCAGATAAATGACCTGCGTGAGACAGCGCTCCAGGCTTCCTGTGCAGGAGACGCAGAAGTTGCCAGGAGCACCAGCGGGGAAGTGGTTATGGGGGCGGTGAGGGAGGCAGAGGATGTGTTCCAGCAGACCAAGCAGAGGTCTCATGTCACAACAAAGTGGCTGCTGTGTGTTGGGATTTACTGTTCAGGGCACCAGCTTCTGTGGGAGGTGCCAATAGTCACTCCCAAAAGTCAGAAGGCCTCAGTGGCATCAGCCATACCTGAATATTTACTAATACAAAAGTCAGAACCCAAATCAGCCACTCCTCAACAGAAATTGGGGGACAGGCAAAGAGCTGAGGACTCCCCCTGCCCTTTCACTGTAACGGCAAAATAGTTCCAATGTGAAAAGGGGGAGGAGGTTGGGTGCAACCATAAAAGACTAAGCATTTCCCTTAGGACCTTATCTGAGACTTTACCTAAGGATTGAGCATCACCTAAGACTTACCATTTACCTATGACTGAACAGTCTTAAAGAGCTAAATAAGTTCTAGTAAAGAATTGAACTTTAAATAGACTAAATCTTTAAACAGACACACTATGAACTGACACATTTAAAAAGATCAGATCTCATAGGAAATAAAAATAACTACACATAATTTTTGGTGCATGAGGGCACAGGGCATCAATTCATGGCCCCACTACATCAAAGAAGCCAATTAAATAGCATATACCATTTCATACCTTCTAAAGCAACAAAAATCTAAAATAATGATAATTCTAAATGCTAGTAAAGTTATGGTAACATTATTGTATTTGCACAGTGCTGACAGAATAGTTAGAACATAATTTGGCAATAAAATGCATGAATTACAAGGAGACTCATGAATTATAAGTAATCTATGGTAATATGTTCTTTCTAAGGAGGTATTTTGTGAAAATCCATTGAAGCTTTATTTACAAAATAATAATAAAAAATAATAATAATAAAAGAGTAAAATGACTGACAGAAAATAATTTAATAAATTCTGGTGTATCAACTCCATGAAATATTAGATATCCATTATGATGTATAATTATTAAAAACTGCAATGGTATATGTAATTACTTAGGAGAAAGACAAAATATAAAATTATATATTAAGCTTCCAACTATATAAAAATTCCTTATGCATTTGAATAAAATCCAGAATAACAATGGAAAAAAATTGTGTAACCATGGAGAGTGAGAACAAAAAAGATGGTTTATTTTCTCTTTTAAAAAAGCATTTTTGCAATTCTAATATTATTTTGCAATTTTACATTCACAATAAGAACCAGTCACCTTTATTGGAAATCAGGCTCTGACTTTATGACTGGGTTCCTCTAAATTGCTGCCCTCTTTGCAAAAACAGCAAAGTAGAAAAGTTATGAGCCCTGCAGCCTTATTATTTGGGTTTGATTCTGGGCTTCTCTACTCACTAGCCATGAGACCTCAGGCAAGTTCTTTAACCTCTCTTTGCCCCAATTTTTCATCTATAAAGCAGGATTATAATAATAACAACCTAACAGTGTGGTGGAGAGGATTAGATAACTTTTATATTAAAGCACTTTATATTTTTATATTAAAGCACTTTAGAAAAAGTCTCAGCAATTAGAATTCTGAGAGAGTTAATTGTTGTTATTGTGTTCTTGTTGTTGTTTTGCTTTGCTGGATGATGTGAACAGTACATCATGGTTCCTGAACAAAGCATGTGACAAATACTAAATGATTTTTGAATTGAATTAGCTTCACAATCTAATGCAAGAGTCTCAGTACATCTGTCTTTTTGTTTTGATTCTTTTTGTCTATTTGCAGCATAGTTAATGTGTATGATCTCTTCTGTTGGTATTGAATGGGTAATTTATTAGCAAACAAATTGAGTTATTAAGTTAGAATGTTCTTTCTTCTTAGCAGTGTCTTAAAAGCAAAATAAATACTGAGTCCGTGCAGCTGACTGATGACGTTCAGACAAAATGTTCTAAGTATCTGAATTTGCCACTTTTCAACACGTGTTGTGGGTGTTGTCATGATGCAAACAGACGTGGTATGTTTTGCTTTCATCTATATCAGCTACATTTGCCAAACTCTCATAATCAGTGGTCTCTGAGTTTCCCGCAGAGGCATGTAAGACCATAATCAATCATTTCATGCTAAACCATGAGATTTTATAGGCTCTTTCACGCTCCAATCATCCTACAGGTGTACAGAAATAAAATCCTATGGATATTCTTTTCTTTCCAAGTTCTTTTCTTCATAATACACTATTTGAGTGAGATAAAATGAATACTTCAGAAAACAATTATTTGAATTAAAAATAACCAAAATAGGGGCGTCTGGGTGGCTTAGTTGGTTGAGCAGCTGGCTCTTGATTTCGGCTCAGGTCATGATCTCAGTCAGAGTCATGGGATGAAGCCCGGCATCAGGCTCCAGGCTCAGGGGGGAGTCTGCATGAGATTCTCTTTCCCTATCCCTCTGCCCCTCCCCACCACTGCTCTCTCTCTCTCTCTCTAAAATAAATAAATAAATCCTTAAAGAAGAATAATAATATTAATTATATTAATAATATTAATAATAAATATTTCTTCTCTTTCCTTCCTTCTCTTAACCATAACTCACTTCTACCTTTATGTATCTCTCTTGCCATTTTTCCTCATATATGTTCTCGTTTAGAGTCGGAGAACTTGGATGGGTGAGTTATCTGTGTTGATTTTTGCCATCGACCCTGGATGAAATGGGACTCCCTCAGTGAAGACACAGTAACACAAACACCCCAATCTCAGTGACTTTAAACGGCAAGTCATATTTCTCATTCATGCTCATAGTCCACCCTGGTCTAGCTAAGGCTCTGCCTCATGTCATCCTCAGTCTGGGAAACAGGTTAATACAGCCATTGTCTGGAGTCAACATATCAGGGAGAAAGACTGAGAGGCAAGTCACAAATCAGGTCTTAATCATTTCTTCCAGAAATGACCAATATCACTTCTTACATTTCACTGATAAGGCAAGTTGCATGGCCACAGCTAACTTCAAAAGGCAAGTAATTGCCATTCTATAGATTTCAAAGATAATCACAAATATTTGTGACATAGTACTAATAACTACTACAAAGAACAAACCAAAATTAGAGATAGCATGATTCTTTACAGCTGCATACATAAGTAACAAAAGATGTGATCCCTTCTGGCATATACCAAACAGTTTAAGCTGATACCCATCCTTTCATTTAAAATTAATTTTTATAAAATTTTTCTTTTTTTCACATTCTTTCTTATTCAAGAAAAATATTTTTATGAGATGATAAATCTATAGCTCCTTCAGACATCTAAAAAACCTATTTTCTACTCTTAATGGAAAAAGATTTCAGTACCAAACTATGTTTGTATGTTGGTTGGTTTGTTTATGTGGTGGATTGGTTTTTAGGTTGATTATATTTGATTTAGGTAATGCCCCAAACTTAGCAAACCATAAAATAATGAAAGGTGTGGTAAGAGATATTCCTCTGAGAAGTCATAGGGTTTTACCTAAGAGAGCTAAGTAAAGTCTAAAGGAAAATTTAGAGCTTTTATTCCATTACATGGCCATTGGGCTTAAAGTAATAAAAACTATCTGACCTATTTGTTCTGATTTATCTGCATTAGAATTTTCCAGTAAGTGGTGATCAACATTGAAAACTACTGAAATATATTTTTCATTCAGGTAGTTTCCTCCAGTACTCTGATTTTGAGCATGCCCATGTTTGTTTTGTTTCTGAGATGAAAAGAGAGTCTGACTCCACACATAAATAAAGAAAACAGTTATTATCTAACTGACAAATTATTAATTATCGGTTTATATTGTCCCTATAGTGGAGCATTCTAAACTGAGGGAATATCGTTTAAGCACTACCATTTATTAATTTCTACTTTCACCCCACTTTTACAACTTTTTCCATGCCTGTAAGAACACTCTTCCCCAAAGATCTCAAATAAGTACTTGAATAAAACTACAATATAAGAATAGCTATAAAGAATGCATTTAATTTCAAGGGCTGCTATAAAGAATTTTACAAATGGCATGACAGGGTCCTTTTATTGTCCCCGATTTCATTACAGAGCCTTCCTAACAGCCCTCCTGAGAGCAAAGGTAGGATAGTGTCAATCCTTTTTATCAATTCGCTTGGTTACAAAAGAAGAACATTATCCTGACATTATGGGTATTGTTCTAGTTATTTGCAGTGTCCCCATTGTAACTTTCCCTGAAATATAGTGCTGAACACAGATGCAGTTTTGGAAAACCTGAGAGTATTGTCGGCATTAATGAGATAAGCTCAAATTTTGCCCAAGTAAGCTGAAAAGGAAACAACTCATTAGCTAAAAAGCAAATGTTTTCTAGAATCAGCACCAAACAAGTTAAGTGGTAAAAGAGAAGTTCTGCTTCTCCTCTTCTGAAAGTTTCCCAATGAAAGCGGCTCTGAACTGGCTGTTACTCGGATATCTGTCAAGGCTTATATGAGTAGATACTAGATAATGCCTCCTTCTAAATCAGGATATACCAAAATGGAGTCCACAGATTTGGAGTTCCACAAATGAGCTGTTGAAATTTTTAATTTTGTACTTTCGTGATGGTTATAGTCTAAAACAAAACAAAAAAGGTGGGAAAATTGCATAATCAGAGAGCCCATGCTAGTCTGGGAATGCCAAATGGCACAACGCAATGGCATTGGTCATCAGTTTGTGCTTGTGTTTTCAGAAGCAATTGCATGTTAGCAAAAAGCACTTGTATTAAGGAGAGTTTTGAAGAGTCTCAAAGATGACATGCTAAGGGAAAGAAGGAAGATATAAAAGAATCTACGACTCCATTTATGCGAATTTCAGGAAGAAGAAAACTAGCTTCAAAATAGTCCCTACACTTGTGGCAAAGGGGCGGATGGTGACAATATTGATTGCAAAAGGATATGAAGGAGTCCTTTGGCGAACTATAAATATTTTATATCTTGATTCATGAGGTCATTACTCGGGTGAATATAAAATAAATAAAAATAAATAAATAATGTGAGGGTGCCTGGGTGGCTCAGTCGCTTAAGCGTCTGCCTTCAGCTCAGGTCATGATCTCAGGGTACTGGGATCGAGCCCCACATTGGGCTCGTTGCTCAGCAGGGTGTCTGCTTCTCCCTCCCCTTCTGCCCCTCCCCCCCACTCATGTTCACTCTCAAATAAATAAATAAATAAATAATGTGTATAAAATTCATACAACTTAAACTTGATTCATATACTTTATTGTATGTATCTCTATTGCACTTCAATAAAACATCTTTTAAATGTCAATATTACTAGTTTGAAATTGTTTTATTTTTTTATTTATTTTTTTTTAAAGATTTTTTATTTATTTATCTGAGAGAGAGAATGGGAGACAGAGAGCATGAGAGTGGGGAGGGTCAGAGGGAGAAGCAGACTCCCCGCTCAGCAGGGAGCCCAATGTGGGACTCGATCCCGGGACTCCAGGATCATGACCTGAGCGGAAGGCAGTTGCTTAACCAACTGAGCCACCCAGGTGCCCCGAAATTGTTTTATTTTTGTTATACTTTTTGTGTATCCGTATTTTTGTTTCAAGAAATTAATACCCATTGTTAAGTCTCTACACTTATAAGGTATACTGTAATTAAAAGAATTCAGTTCTGCATTAGGGATTGTTGAGAAAAGTTTCCTTTGAAAGAGGGTTTGTATAAGCACAAGTTTGAGATATACTGCCTTGAGCTATGACACCTGTTACAGAACAATTCCTCCAAAACAAGAAAAATCTGGGGATACAAGCCTGCTCTCTCAGAGACATTGCCCCTGAGCCATAAATGGATCCCATTTGGGTCTAAGAAATGATTCATACTTCCTGCTGTGACCTAACAGGACCTCCGGGATAGAGCCAGAGTCTTAGAGATCCAAGCATACAACACTTCTCTTTCCATCCAGTTCTCCATCTAATTCTCTGCTTTTGACCTGCTGGGAAACCAGACAAAGTGTTTCAAGTGATGGGGAGACTAAAGAATGAGGTCTTAGGCTTTAGGTCTAATGGCAGCTTGCGGACAAATGGTTTGACCTTGAGCAAATTATTTGATCTGTCTGAGCTTCAGTTTTCCCACTTCTAATTTGGAAAAACTACTCCACAGGGATTTTTGAGGCTTTTATGTAAAAATATGTAAAGCACCCAGTACAGTAACCAGCATAGTAGGTGCTCAAAAGTAACTACTACATAATAATTAAGTTTGAGACACTGAAACTGATTAAAAGCCTAAAGCTTAAAAGGCATGGCTGTACCAAAGGCATTTTAGGACTGCTTTTTAGGTGCTCAGAGGGTCAGATCCACCTTCACCTAAATTGTAGGCTATGTTTCCAAGGACTGAGATGTCAGAAGGCTTCGGTGTGGGTGGCTTGTACTATATTATATTCCTTACAGTTTTGGGGATACTCACTCTAATAAAAGTGATCACTACGTAAAGGAGGCAGCCTACCTAATGTGATTTCCAGCTATTCAGATAATACAAACATAAAAATGTGTTTTGAAATTTTGTTTAAAAAAATAGAACTCCCCTATGTTAATGAGTAAAAAGACCTTATCGATTAATGGTTAAACTGATTTTATATCTTGAATAGTGATACCTTGTATGATTTTTACTTCTATAGATCTATCTTTATTTAGAAGATAATTATAGAAAACCAGAATTATGCTGGAAGAAACCAAAGGTGATTGTACAAATCCTGGGGGCTGGGGGTTGGAGGGCTAATCAATAGTGAAGAGATTCATTAAGCATCTCGAGTTCCAGATATCTTCACAAGTGTTTGGCAGGAGCTGGATCATAGGCCATATGATATGATACAGAAGATAGGATTTATTAGTTATCAAAATCTAAAAAGGATCTCAGTCATATTTATTAAGGCTTTGTGGTAGTCCAACAAGGAGGAATTACTTACCAAACCTCCTGAAGAACTAAGGGAGCTGACCTGTGAGCTATATTTCAGAATGACCATTTTGTACCTTAGATGTTATTTCTCATGCAGTTAAAATAGACCTGATTTTCCAGGTAATAACCAGCCAGTATATCCTACTGCTCATCACTCAACAGAAATTGGGCAGAGGCAGTGTGGCCTCTTTTTAGTTATTGTCCATGCAGCATAATGCTGAAATATAATAAGAATTTTCAGTCCGAGTTCTAGGTATTTTATTTTCAAATTATCATGTGTCCAGATACATAAAAAATATAGATTTTTTTAAATTTTAATTTTATTATGTTATGTTAATCACCATACATTACATCATTAGTTTTTGATGTAGTGTTCCATGATTCATTGTTTGTGTATAACACCCAGTGCTTCATTTAGTACGTGCCCTCTTTAATAGATCTTTTTAAGTTTTTATTCAGTTTTATTCAAACGTATGGCAGGTTTGTGGACAAATCTTACTCATCGGAGGTATATAATCACACTATTATTGATACAACTTTGTCAATGCTTTGAATATGTTTAATTTAGTAGCTGTATAATCGCTTCAGACTATTTCTCCAGGGCTGCTAGAATTATGGAATTTTACAATGTATAAATAATAAAATATACCTCCAGAATAGTTTAGCTTAAGAAGTCATAAGCCCATGTAAATGCTTGCCTACATTTCAAACATTTAACACAACTTCCTGAAATTTAACCATGGAAAGAAGTTCATGAAGTTCAAGTCAAAAACCCTTGTTCTTTATTGTTGATTATATGAATTCCAAACCAATCCATAATTCAACAATTTCATTGTTCACTTATTATATGTCAGAGCTGGGTCATGCCCTGGTGATCTTATCCTACCAAGACCCAGTCCTTGATGTTTAGGAGGTCAAGTATTGTCAATGAGCCAAAAAGTGAAGTTCATCTGCAAACTGGCACCTCTGATCCATAAGCCATAACTCTTAAAAATGGGGAAATTGTGCCTGCAGAACACCAAATATCCAGGCAAGTTGTTTGGTTTTGCTTTCTTTTCATGCCTTTTCAAATGCAGACGCATATAAGAAACTTCCAATATGTTGCATTTTGAGTCTTTATTTCATCAGTTTTTTTACATTTCTTCCATTTTCTTTAAAGTAGATATATAGATACACAGAAGTTTCTTATGAGTTCACCCAGTTTGTAAAGATCAGCACTTTCTCTTTACATATCAATCTTAGCATTTATCTCCAGCAATACTCCAAACCCCAAGACTGAGATTCTTGGCAATAAATATCATGGACTTTGCAAGTTTGGTATCAATTGTTTCTACACAATAAATATTGAAAGAATGAGTAAGTGAATGCATATAAGAATGAAAAAATGAAGTGTAATCAAAATTTTGTGCATGTAGATCAAAATGATATTAACACAACTTAAGGGGGGGGAAGAAATACCAAAATTAAGCAACTTATTAAAAGTTATGTTGCAATTTAGAGAGAAAAAAACTACTCCTGCCAAGAAAATAAAGGCAATTCTCAATTTGTGAGTTAAAGATGAATAGAAGTGAAGATGCAGTATTCTATTACTGGAGGGTGTTGGCAAGGAATCCCAATTAAGAAAGGTTTCTAAGTTGAATAGAAGGACTTAAAAAAAAGTCTTGGTGCTTGTCTTCTCATTATTAATTTATTCTTACCTTATAGGAACAGCTTTATCATAGGAAGAATATTTTTAAATTCATATGGTTTTCTTATGAAATGTTTTCAGAATGACAATTTTATTCATTTCTAGAATTCATATTTTAGAACCTATTATAAATTTTCTGTAAAATATTCACATGTACCTAGCAAACATTGGTATTTTTATTTTGTATTTAAAAAGAGCTAACATTACATAGAAATCCAATAGTCAAGTAATCAGATGTATCTTGCTAGATAGCATGCTGCGTAGCATTGAATCTAAGGCTGGATAGCCTGGCCTTGGTTTGAGATGAATTTTGGCCTGAATTTAGAAGAATTTTACCAAGGATAGACAAACTTTTAAAAGGACAATGTCAAGAATCTGGTCTATGACCCAGCAATTCCACTTGTGGGTATTTATCCAAAGGAAATGAAATCACTACTTTGAAAAGATATTTGCACCCCCATGTTCATTGCAGTGTTATTTCAATAGCCAAGGCATGGAAACAACTTAAGTATTCATTAACAGATTAATGGATAAAGAAAATGTGGATACAGGTATATATATATATATATATATATAACAGAATATTATTCAGCCATGAAAAATAAGAAAACCTGCCATTTGCAACAATAGATGGACTTTTAGGGCATCCTGCTAAGTGAAATAAGACAGAGAAAGACAATGTATGATCTCCCTTATATGTGGAATCTTAAAAAAACAAACTCCCAGATAAAGAGATGGATTGGTGGTTGCCAGATGTTGGGGGTGGGGTGCAAAATGAGTAAAGATGATCAAAAGGTAGAAACTTGCAGCTATATGATAAATAAGTCCTGGGATGTAAAGTACAGCATGGAAAATATGGGATAACAATAACATATTGTACATTTGCAAATTGATAAGAGAATAGATCTTAAAAGTTTCACCACAAAAAATTTTTTTTGTTACTCTGTGTGGTGATGGATAATAACTAAATTTGCTGTGGTAATCATTTTGCAATACAGCCATATAGTAAATCATTAGGTTGTACACCTAAAACTAATACAATGTTATATGTCAATTATGTCTCAATAAAAACTACAGAAATCTAGTCTAAAACAAGCAAAAATAAACCAGAATATGAGAAGTTTGAGTAAGATTTAGGGCAAGTATCATGAATTTGTCACCTCCCTTTGAGTTACTCTTTGTTTTCATGTATGAAATAAAATTGTTATGAAAAACTTCTTTATAAACATATTGTGAAAATTAAATTAGGAAATAGTAACTTATATGACATTTAGATTTCTTGATAGGGCAAGTGAAAATATATGAGACAAAAGGAGATTTCCATTAGAAGTCTTGTATTTCTGCTTTGATAAATTATCTTATTCAGCATATATTTATTGAGAACCATTATATACCAGTCATGGTGCTAGATGCCGAAAGTCACCAAATTATAATCCTCACAACAACCTAATGAAGTAGGCATTATCCTTTAAAATATACACTAAACTTTCTGGAATATGGTAGACACACATTACATATTTACCAAATGAATGAACAAATGGAAAGTGGTTCTGACAAAGAATACCAAGTAATTGACTCCAAAACACTCATGACTTAAATCCAGTTTGTTCTAGCTCCAGAGTCTGTATCATTAATCAAGTGAGAGTCAAGAGAAGTAAATAGATATATATGTGTATATATCAGTGTTCACCAAAGCTCTTATTCCTCATAAGACCCAGAATTCCAATTTCCACACTCCCATCATGATCTATAATATTGCTGAGAATTCTGCTCAGATGCTCAGCCTCTTGGTCACCAAAGAAAGGAAAACCAGTGCTAAATATCAATTTCATATTTTTGTTCTTTTCTCTTGAGATCATAAATCCTCTAGTCCTTACTGCCTGGGTAATACTCCAGAGTTCAAATTGATATTTTATGTTTTATTCGGGTTTCCAATTGTTCTCAAGCTACCTCATGATTACCAGAGTCAAAAATCAGGGCTGGGATTTTAACAGCAAAAAAGGTTAAGATACCAAACACAAACCTTTAAATAATAAGTATCCTGGTTGGTCTATTCCCCATTAGTAAAAGTATTAAATCTAAAAACTTTGGCATAAATCTTTTGATTGGCATATCACCAGTTATGATCTCCAGTGTTCCTGCATGAGATGTACTGAGGTATTTATTAAACATATGGTTTCTGAGCCCCATTCCCAATGTACTGAATTAGAATAGTGGTAATGGAATAGGGAATTTTTATTTTTAATTAACTTTCTACCTTATTCTTATTTTCATTGAAATTTAAGACTTACTATTGATCCTGTTGTGTGCAAAGAGATCATCTGACTACATAAGATACTTGCTTATCATTTGATGAAGAAAAAAAATCACAGGATTTTAAAATATATTTTCACAATATGAATTTCTTGTAATCTGATATACTTAACAGTAGAATATAGAGTTAAATAAAAACTAAAATTTGTCAACTTTGCTTTAGACAGCTATTCTGCAAAACACACTATAATTTTTATGTTCAGATGAAGAGTTTAATCCTCAAAAGAGCAAGGAAATCTATGCATTTATGATATTCCAGAGTTTTCCTAGTCTCATATTGCTATTGCTATGATTGTTGTTGTTGCTTTTACTAAAGAAGAGTTAAAACAAAATTTTAGAGATTAGTGAAAGTTTCAGAAAATAAAGCCTGTGAAACCTATTGAATAGTTTTAGACATTCCCATTGCCAAACTGCAATTTTTTTCCTCAACATAAAAAGCTGCTGGGCTTAAACAATATAGTGACTGATTACAATTAACACTTTAGCTTCCAGATATTTTCTAAATAGAAAATGTCAAAAGACATTACATCTTTTCAGGACCTTTTGGCTACAGATTTATTAATAGCTTTTCAAGATGTAGAAAAAGCTGCTTTAACATTTATTCCTTTAGTAAATAGGTTTTGTTTTGAGAGAGGAGAGTTTGTTTGTTTGTTGTTTGCTTATTTTTTGTGAAGGCCACCAGGACATTGATAGCCATAATAAATTTAAATCAGAAAATCAGAAGGGTTTAAGTGTGAAATACAAACTCAATTCAGACAAGTGTTATTAGCCTTGTAGGTAAAATACTAGAGCATCCAATCATGAAATAAGCTATGATAAAGTTTTAAAAATTAATTTAGAATGAAACTAGAACCTTGTAGCAAAGTATGCCATAAAACAGATGAATTATATTACCTGTAGAGTGCTCTCACTTACAAAGCCTAGAATTGTCTATCATCTCAATTTCATCTGTGGCAGTATTATGAGGTAGTGATGTATCCAAACTTTAGAGTTAAAGCCCAAGATCAGCCACTAACCAACTGAGATCTTGAGAAAGTTACTCTTTTAACTTTAGGTTCTTTACTTGTAAAATGGGAATAATAAAAGATCTAACTCACAGACACCACTGAGTAACTTAAGATAATATAAAATATGTGACATAATGCCTGGTACATAGAAAATGCTCCACAATGTTAGCTTCACATTTTCCTTGTTTCTTTTATTTTCTTTAGTTTTTAATGGCATATTATACATTTTTTGAGTAATTCCATAAATAGTCAAAGCAGGAAAAGGTGTCAATAACTTAAAGTTTGTTTTTAAGAACCCATTATGGTTTTGGGGTCATTTTTCTTTATTTTTATCCTTCCCACAAAATATCTACTCTCTCTGATGTTCTGTGTGGTTACTTTCTATGCAATATTATATCCTCCACCCAAATTTATCTCCCTTTCTAGGCATTAAAAATATTTTTTTCAGTGTCTTCCCAATGTGTCATTCCCCCATCAACTTCATCATAAAATATTGGAAGATGATAAGGTTAACAGATGTGACATTTGTACATGTTCAAAATGCTTCCTTAGGTAAAATGTCACCCTTAACTGTCTTCTTAACTGCCACCCAAATATCTCTCTCTTACCTTCTTTTATCCCTGGATCTTCACTCTCTTGATGCCATGTCTCCTTCCTGTCTGCCTCCCAAAGCATTCTCTATCTGTCAATACACATTAACCTACTCTCATGAATTTTTCCCTGCCCATTCTCTTCAAAAGCTCCTATTTACTCTTTGGACTGTTATCTGAACTTTTCAAATACACATCTAGTCTTTAAATTGTTACCTAATGTTGTCACAAATAATCTACTGGCTTATGTCTTGTTTTTCTAAATACAGTTTACTGAATATAGGAACGCTGATTTTTGTTAAAATATCTAAATATCAGTATCTATTCAGTGTTACGTGTTCAGTGCAGTAGAAGGACATTAGTTTGAATCCTAACTTGCCTGCTTTCTAACGATTTTATTTCAGACGAGTGAAAATACTCTGTGTGAAATTAACAAGCTTATTTTATAATGTATATAGAAACGCAAAGGACGAAGAATAATCAAAATAATGTTGAAAAGGAAAAAATTTGCATGACCAGAGAGCAAGATTTATAAAGGAACAGTAATTAAGACAGAATTCCATAGGACATGAATAGAAAAATAGGATACTCTAATAGAATAGTACATCCAGAAACAGATCTACACAGATAGTTCAAAACTATGGCACCCTTCAGTAAAATATAGCTAGATTCAACATAACATTTTGGAAAATGGATTAGAATAAAAGGAAACTGGAATTGCTTGTTTGTAATTCATATGAGGATACTAAATTCCTGCAAAATAATTTAGCAATGGAAATGGAAGTCTAGAGCCAGATTTAAGAGAGATTGTGAAAAGAAAAGTATAGAAATTGGCAGCTAATTAGATATAGGCAGGAAGAGCAAAGAATCTGAGATGATGCCATAGTTTTGAACTTCAGGGATTAGTGAAATAATGGGGTCATTAACAAAATCATTAACAACTTATAAAGTTAAAGAAAATTTAAGCATCAGTTTTTTGAGAACTTTCTCTCCATCTGTATATTATTATATGGTCCTACAAGAGGTTAAGATGCAGAGACTGAAGATAAACTATTCAAATTTTAATCCTGGCTCTGCTCTTTAATAGCTGTATCACCTTGGGCAAGTTACATAAACTCTTTGTTTCAACTCCCTCAACATGCCCTACTTCAGAAGACTATAAAGTGCATTGTCTGGCACACCTGCGTAAGTGCTCAATAAGTGTTAACTAGTATATTTATTACTATTTCAAAGAACATTTACAATATATTGATAGATATTTGAGATATACATTCCGTAGACATGCACTGCAAAGTAAGATGGTGCTACTGCTCCCCAAGGTAAATGTTGCACCTTTCAAAGAGACTTAGGCCCTCACAATGAAGAAATATGACAACTTTCTGTTGGGAAATTGTGGCCCACACGGATATATCAGCCAAAATGTTTAAAATGGTAGGAGGAAAAATCTAGGAGTATTTAAATAGAAGAGATCTGAAGAGTAAAAGAAAGCAGTTTAATAGGCATAAAGAATAGATTTTCATCTCAATCAATCCATATATGGACCCTTCAAATTCTGCTGCTGGAAGCTGCTTCCAATTAAACATATACATCTGTGATGTTTTGAATTTGCATCAGAAGATTAACTTTTCCATAATGAACCCTTACATCTTTTTTACACTCCTTGTTGATGTGTATTATACTATACACTGAAGTGTTTTTCTATCAGTTGATTGTCCTCTAAGAACATCATCAATATTTTTTGTAGTTAAATATCATGTTAGTATTCTACTGACGGAGAAACAGTGTTGTTCCATACCATCAAGAATTTTGTATTCTTGAAAAAGCATTCATTGATTTTTATTGTTGTTCATAATCAATTTCTTGTGGGGTGGTCACATTTTCAAAGGCTGTGGAATAGAAAAATCCTTCCCTTTCATGCTAAATGTGCCATGCATCTCAAGGAAGATCATAGCTGCATGCTTTGTACTGATCTGCCAGACTACAAAGATATAGATGCAATAAACTCAATAACTCAGGATTAATTTTGTACCAACAGAATTATTTCATTCAGCTGAAAACTTCATCTACTGAATTGTATGTATATTTCTCATTAGGTTTCCAAATAAACACTGCTCCTTGTTGACCAATATGAACATCTGAAAAACTGTGAGTGATGCATTTAATCTCTTTTTAAAACAAAAGCCTTCAAATATACAAAAATTATTATAACTTTATACTTATGAAAACATAAGTAAAAGCCTTATGCTCAGTACAAGCATCCAGATAGACGCCACGTTAACAACTTGTGATTTTGGCAGTGAGTACCAATGGATAGTTAGATTTCAGAGAAGATGATAAACACCACATTCTCAACTCATTAAGCAGGTAAAAAGCAGGTTAGTCAAAGTCACTTCTCATCTCTTTTTGCAACTCAATTTTGAGCTAAGCAAGTAAAAAAGTTAGAAATTTGAGCTGTTTGTTTTTCTGTGAACTTGAACCATATGGCCAATCAAAATGGATACTTGAGTGAAATAATTTCATATTTCCCCATTATTTCCGTACTTGTTACCTTCAGCCCTCACTCCTTCCCCCAAACTCTCCTGATTTATAATTATTCTCTTAATAATGCATGCATTTTTGTAAAATCAACATGGACAAACACCCTTGTTATCAGAAAATCTAATAGGAAATAAATATTATTGGAAAAGAATTAGGCACCTCTTTAGGCACATATTGCATTAAGGGCAGAATAGAATCGGACAGAGGAATATTTTATCAAAATAATTCCTTCACTTTGGTTTGTTTACGTTTACAGAGAACATAAATCCTTCATCAGACTAGATGGATATATCTAAATCATGTAAAAATAAATTCAAATTCTATTATGAAACCTTACCTACGACTCGACACTATAAATTAAATAAATGAGAAGGTTAAAAATTATTAAAACCACAAGTTGACTATCTATTACCACTAAAGTGAACACTTTATTTGAGGGTCATGTAGTCACCTTGTGATTTCGCTGGCTTGAAAGCTAAGAGGTCCTGTGAATGTGAATTATCTAGCTGGGCACAATGATGTTTAAACCAATTCCCACTGAATCATAATCTACTCTAGCAAGGATGATTCTTTTTTTTATAGGAAAGAGAGTATCCATCTACACTGTGTATCCATTTATACTGTGGAAAGGAGAGAAAGATCAGTAACCCACCATGTTTTAGTGTGCCTGTGTACATGAGTAATGCAACGGAGCTGCCAACACCCATTACTACAGGAATATAATGTATGTTCCCTCATTTTCAAGCCTTATATCAGAGGTATAAATGCATGTAGTCTCAAAAGAAAAAATTCATAGTAAGTTTATAATCCAATCACTACATGATGGAATGTCTGATCTCATTAGAATGTAATATCTTTAAACATTTATTTAATATTCATCTGTTTTGTAAGAGGATGAACTACATGGAGATTAAACACACATAAGCAATGAACTTTTATACATATAAAAATATTGTTAGGTAATTCATAACAAATAATGCTATTCCAGGTATTTACTATCTGAAATTCGCATATCTTTATGTCAGGAACTCTGTAAGTTAGGTTAAATTATTTCATTTGCCCTGATTATTTCTATTCAAGTTTTTGATTAAATTTAAGGCTTGCTCTTGACTTTTAATGACCCTTAGATTGGTTATTTAAGCATCTATATGGAGTTTGTGTAAATGTAATATATTTCTATCTAATGTTTATGGTGACTTGGGCAATCCAAAGGAGCTTAGGACTCTGGCTGGAAAGTCCTAAAATATATCCAGTGGTATAGATTGCTGTTAAATGTTAACCAACCCAATTTCCAGTTGGAGGAGTATTTACACCATTTCTGAGGTGTAAATACTTGCACGATGGCCAATTGCAAGATACCCATGATGTCACTGAACCCAGAGTTGGGAAGAGATGTGTCAATGTGAACTGGCCCCAGCATACCACTGACCTCCTATTTTGCAACTACAATGTTTGACAATGATAGCATTCGATTACAGCTGTCCTTGAATGAGAGGAGGCTGATAGAAAGATCTCATCTATTCTCCAATAGAAATATTACAAAGTTGCTAGTATGCCTACTCTCCCAAGACAGAAGGCAAGAAATATAAGAAATTTGCAGAACACTTCATACATCTTTCTTTCCTTACTGCCTGATGGTATCATATTCTAGGCACACTGGTGACACTTCATGAAGCTCATATTCCTCTAGATGAAAAAAAGATTGCTATGTGACAAATGATGATGAGCACCACCCCCCTCACCAGCAGCCTACAATATCGGATTTTCCAAAGGTTCCCTCACACACATGGGCTTGTGTTGATCAAGAAAAATGAATCATTAGTAAAACTAAGTAATATGTCCAAAGCGTCAAGCCCTGGTCTGCCTATTGAAAATCTGGAACTTTTGCCCCTTATGTAATTGAGGGGCCTCTATTGGCCACACTATAAGCTTTTTGGAATTTGATTTAACTTTCTTCTTTTAAAATTGATTCTTATATCACCAAGTCTTAGCTGTTTATCCCTTCTAGTAAAGTATTAAGGCTGTCCACCCTTTATATAAATGATTTTATAGATTTTAGCTTTCCCAAAGAAGGTTTTACTACCACTAAGTGGGTTTTTTTGCCTGAAATAATTTAATTTGTTATGGAGAATTGCTCTACAAACAGAAGAATCATGACAGTAAACAGCCTGTGCTCCCATAGATTGGTGCTTTATATACTAAAACTATAATTATCTTATGCCATTATTCAACAATATTTATTTCCTTTTTTATTTCTTATTTTTAAAAACTTTATAATATAAAGTGCCAGAAATCCAATAAACAATCCAACAAGTGGCAAAGAACATTTCTGGTGGATGTCTTAGAGTTTATTCAGATTGAGACTCATTTCTAAGAAAACTGGTTTAAAAAAGGGATGACTCAGATGTATGACAGAATCTTGAGTTATCAGCCAAGATTCTTATGCTCAGGAACTACTAAGTCCAGACTTCGAAATTTTAAAAGTTAGAAGTATTTTCAGCTTTCTATATTGAAACAAAAAAAATTTTTAACTGCATAATTAATAAATACAATTATCTCAGTCTGTTCAGGCTGCTATAACTAAGACTAGATGGCTTATAAACAACAAAAATTTGTTTCTCACAGTTCTGGAGGCTGAGACGCCCAAGATTAAGGTGCTAAAAGATTCAGTGTCCAGTGAGAGCCCACTTCCAATTTCATAAATAGCCATCTTTTTGCTATGTCTTGTGGCAGAGAGGGCAAGGGAGCTATCCGGGGTCTCTTTTATAAGGGCATTAATCCCATTCATAAGGGTTCCATCCTCATGACCTAATCGCTTCCCAAAGCTCCCAGTTCCAAATCATATTGGAGATTAGGCTTTAATATATGTATGAGGGGTGGAGGGGCAGCACACATTTAGTCTATAGTTTTCTGTCCCTAGCCCCCCTCCAAATTCATGTCCTTCTTACATACAAAATACATTCATTCCATCCCAATAGTCCTTAAAGTCTTACCTCCTTTCAAGATCAATGTTAAAGGCTAATAGCTCATCTAAATGTCATCTAAATGAGATAAGGGTGAGACTCGATGTACCACTCATCCTGAGGAAAATTCTTCTCCTGCTGTGAACTTGTGAAACCAACATATTATGTGCTTCCAAACTACAATGCATAGGATGGACAGGCATATGACAGACATTCCTTTTCCAAAAGGGAGAAATAGGAAAGAAGAAAGGGATAACTGTGTCGATGTAAGTCCAAAGTACGAGGCAAACTACATGAGATCTTAAGGCTTAAGGATAATCCTCTTTGGCTTGATGCTTTGCCTTCCAGATCCATTGGGGATGTGGCTCCATTCCTGCAGCTCATCAGAGCTGAAACCCTGAGCAGTGTACTTTATTGTTTTGGAGTCTCGGGTGTAGCCTCACCCGTACAGCTCATACAGTCTGCACACTAGCCGCTGTGGTACTCTTGCCTTCTAGACGAGTGACCACCACAGCCTGTACCACACAGGGCCACTGAAGCCACCGGACCCACTGAAGCCACACCTAAGGTAGCCAAGGAAGGAATACTGGGAGCAGAGCCTGCAATGGAGGCAGCACCAGGGCTCACCCCTAGATCTCACAGGCATCGACTGTCCCTACTTTGAAACCACTCTGAGCCTATGAAGGGAGGTGCACCATGATGATTTCTGAAGTTATGCTTCCATTGTCTTGAACTGTCACTCCTGGCTTCTGTTAAGATGGCTAGTTAATCTCCTTATCAAATAGTTGTTTGGCCACACCCTTAGTGTTCTCTCAACCATGCTTTCTCATTTTTTAAAATATGGATAGACTAAGAATTTTCCCATTCTTTAACTTCGTCCATTCAATTCGTCCATTCAATTCTTATATTTGTCCCGTGCAGAAGACCAACGGATGGTGGAGAAAGACAATTGATTATTGTAATATCAGCCAAATGGTGACTCCAGTTGCAGTTACTGTACCAGATGTGATTTTATTCCTTGAGCAAATTAATACATCCCATGGTACCTGGTATGCAGCTATTGATTTGCAAATGTCTTTTTATCCACACTTCTCCAGCAGGTCCACCAGAAGCAATTTGCTTTCAGCTGGCAAGGCCAGCAATACATCTTTACTGTTCTACATCAGGGGTATATCAACTCTCTAATCCTATGTCATAATTTAATTAAAGGGATCTTGATCATTTTTCCTTCTAGAAGATAATACACTGGCCATTACACTGATGACATTATGCTGCCTGGACCTAGTAAATAAGAAGTAGCAAGACTCTAGACTTATTGGTAAGACAATTGTGTGTCAGAGGGTAGAAAATAAATCTGATTACATTCATTGGCCTTCCACCTCAGTGAAGTTTCTAGGGTCCAGTCATGCAGGGTATGTCTGGATGTTCCTTCTGAGGTAAAGGATCAGTTGTATCTGGTTACTCCTACAACCAAAAAAGAGACATGAGGCCAAGTTGGCCTCTTTGGATTTTGGAGGCAATATACTCTTCATCTGGGGCTATTACCATGGCCCACTCACTGAATGACCTGAAAAACTTCTAGTTTTGAGTGGAACCCAGAACAAGAGAAGGCTCTGCAGGAGGTCCAGGCTGCTGTGCAAGCTGCTCTGTCCCTTGGGCTACATGATCCAGCGGATCCAATGGCGCTTGAGTGTCAGTGACAGATAGGGGTGCTGTCTGGAGTCTTTGACAAGACCCTGTAGGTGGCTTTAAGCACAAGCCCTTAGGATTTTAGAGTAAGGCTCTGTCATCATCTGCAGATAACTAGTCTTCCTCTGAGAAATAGCTTTTGGCCTGTTACCAGGGCCCCACTAGAGACAAAATACTTGACCATAGGCCATCAGGTTACCATGTGACCTGAGCTGCCTATCATGAACTGGATGTTATCTGACTCAGCAGGCCATAAAATTCCATAATATTCCATTATCAAATAGAAGTAGAATATACATGATTGGGCCCATATGGGCCCTGAAAACATAAGTAAGTTACATGAAGAAGTGGCCCAAATGCCTGTGGTCTCTACTTCTGCTTCATTGCCTTCTCTCTCCCAGCCTTGAAAAAAAAAGAGAAGACTCAAGCCTGGTCTTTGCACGATAGGCAGACACCACTTGAAAATGGACAGACCCACTCTAGGATATCCCTGAAGGACAGAAGTGAAAGGAAATATTTTCAGTGGGTAGAACCTTGGGTAGTGGATCTGGTTGTGCACTTTGTTTGGAAGGAGAGATGGCCAAACATGCAATTATATACCAATTCATGGGCTGTCACCAATTGTTTAACTGAGTAGTCAGAGGCTTGGATGAAACATGATTGGGAAAATTGTGACAATGAAAACTGTGGAAGAAGCATCTGGGTAGATATGTCTGAATTGACAAAAAAACCATGAAGATATTTGTGTTCGTGTGAATGTTCATCAAAGGTGAACTCAGCAAAGGAGGATTTTAATAACCACGTAAATAAGATGACCTATTCTTTTTTTTAATTATTTTTTTAATTAACATATAAGGTATTATTTGTTTCAGGGGTGCAGATCTGTGATTCATCAGTCTTACACAATTCACAAGGATGACCTATTCTTATGGATACCAGTCAGCCTATTTTCTCAGCCACCCCTGTCATCACTCAACAGGCTCAGTGACAATGGTGGCAGATAGAGAGGTTATACATGGCAACGTGGATTTCTACTCAGAAAGCCTACCTGGCTATGATGAATGCTGAATGCCTGGTCTGCCAGCAGTAGAGCAAATACTAAACTCCTGATACGGCATCATTCTCCAGGGTGTTCAACTAGCTACCTCATGACAGGTTGATTACATTGAACCACTGCTGTCATAGAATGGGCACTGTTTTGTCCTTATGAAAGAAATGTTTATACTAGAATAAATATTGGAATAAATCTAGATACAGATTTGTCTTCCCTGTGCACAATACTTCTGCCAAAACTATCATTTATGGACTCACAGAATCCCTTATCCACCACTACAGTATTCTACACAGCATCACTTTTGATCAAGGAACTCACTTCACAGCAAAAGAAGTGCAATGCTGGACGCTTGCTCATGGAATTCACTGGGTCCCCATTCTCCTGAAGCGGTCACATTACAGAATGGTGGAATGGCCTTTTGTAAACTGATCTGTGACAGTGCAGAAGGGAGGTGAGAGCGGGAAGGTGAGGTGATGACAAGTCTTGAAAACCTAATCAAGTTCTTAATAAGAGGTAGGTCCTTGGGCAAAGAAATGATTAGCCATGATTTATTTACAAAGATAGATGTGGGTATGTGATGTGAACAGATACTCGAGGCAAAGACATCGATTAAGAGGCAACTCCAACAATGAGAAAGAACAAAGGTCCCGGAAAGACTGCTGCCAGTGGAAAAGTAGACAAAGGCAGATATGATATTGGTTGCTCTCAGAGTCAGGAGCTGGTTTATTCATCTTTTGCAGTCCGTTAGTGTTTGATTGGGCAGCACCTGCTTTGATCACTCAGTGCTCTGTGCCTTTCTGAATAAAGGATTGAAGATGATAGACACGGTGTCAGAAAAAAATGATCAAGATTAATTAAAATCAGAATAGTAAGTAAAATTGTGATCCTAAAACCAAAATGCCAAATGTCAAACCAACATGGATATTTCTCTTTTTAATCTGAAATTCAACCCTAAGTGATTTTTTTTTTTTACTTTTTCATAGTTTTTTTTTAACAAATCAAGCTAGAGGACTTTTAAGCAGAAAGAATAAGAAAGAAATTGATTTAAATACCAAAATAGGTCAGATTGCACAACATATTGCTTTGCTCCATTTCAATTTTAAATGTAGAAATAATGTTTTAAATATTGTATTTGTCAAAGGTTTAACTCATTCTATGAGGTTAATAGAAAATTCTCTGATAGACCACACCTTTATTTTTTTTAAGATTTATTTATTTATTTCAGAGAAAGAGAGACAGAGCAGGAGCAGGAGGGACAAAGGGAGAGGGAGAGAATGTCAAGTAAACTCCATGCTGAGAGTTGAACCCGATGCAGGGCTCGATCTCACAACCCTGAGATCACACCCTGAGCCAAAACCAAAAGTCCGATGCTCAAATGACTGTGCCACCCATGGGCCCCTTGATTTAATTTGTTTTAGTTTTGAGAATAAATTTCTTTGTGCTCCCAATGAGCATTAAAATTATATTATTTTCATTTCTATAAAATTATGCATGGGAACAAATTATTTTAATTTTGCAGTAAGCTTCTTGCTTGTCTTACATAAGGCCAAAGTTATATATTTCTAAAATTAGGAGTCCTTACCAAAACATCAACCCAGTTAGGCATAAAGATTTATAATTTTTTAAAGTAACGACTACTAAAGCTGATGGGAGAAAGAAGTAAAAAAACACTTGTTAGAAGGTCAATTTTTCTTAAGATATCACTCCTACATTCAGAAAACAAAAGTATCAATTCTCATTATCTTTATTTTTTCTTTTTCCAATGAAATTTTTAAAATAACCACTTCAAATTAGCTGTACGTAAGCAACCATCTCTTTCCTACTCTCATAACTTGGACATTACCAAATACAACTACATTTTTAATTAACAGTGGTATTGAAATGTGGTATTAACAATATGGTTAGCAAACCATGTTTTGAATTTCTTCATAACCATTTATTTATGCATGCCCAGTTTTTATACTCTCAGGAAAACACACAATACAAATGCACTTCGATTAAATAATAGGACTTCCTTTCCAACATGTATGTCTTCAGGGAAAAAAAAAAGTGTAACTTAAAGTTAAGAAAAGCATTACTTGAAGCAATTTGTTTTTAAATGATCAACTTTTATTCACAGACTATATCAATATGATCTTAAATTCATGACATTGACTCAAATCATTAATTTTTTCAGCAGAATTGACCAAATTAAGCTGTATTGGTATTGCCTGGAAAGAATATATGCACACAAAAGTTTGAGAAGCACTTCATTAAAATACTTTTAATTCAAGAGGAAAAAGTGAAAAGTAATAAACCAAACTTAGTTTATATAAGATATATGAACATATGTTGTATTATTTTGCTAAGGCTGCCATAACAAAGTGCCATAAACTGGGTGGCTTAAGGAACAGAGATGTATTGTCTCAGAGTTCTAGAAGCTAGAAGTCCAAGATCAAGATAATGTCAGCAGGTCTGTGATATGTCCTTCTAAGGTCTGTGAGGGAGAATCTGTCCCATGCCTCCCTCCTAGCTCCTGGTGGTTTTCTGGCACTCTTTGGTGTTCCTTGGCTTGTAGATACACCACTCTGATCTCTGCCTTTTTTTCACAGAGCATTCTCCCTATGTACATGTCTATCTGTCCAAATCTCCTTTTATAAGTACATCAGTCATGTTGGATTAGTACCTACCCTAAGGACCTCATTTTAATAAGATTACTTCTGTAAAGACTTTATTTCTAAATAAGATCACATTCTGAAGTACTAGGGGTTAGGATTTCAACATATTCCTTTTAGAGGGATATGATTCAACTCACAATATATACAACTTTATATAAAATATTAAATGTTTGCACACTATGGCAGTATATAAAATGAACCCCATAGAATGATTTCCTCAAGAACATATCTTCTGCATCCTCACTTCTGCTAAGAGGACTGCAGGAGAAAGAGCCATCACCAAGGAATCTAGATTCAGCTCCAGATATGTATTACTGAGTATTACATATTACTGAGTATACAATTATGACAAAATCACAACCTCCCTGAATATCAGTTTTCTTATCTCTAAAAATAAAGGGATTGGGGCACCTGGGTGGCTCAGTCAGTTAAGCATCTGCCTTTGGCTCCGGTCATGATCCCAGGATCCTGGGATTGAGCCCCGCATCAGGCTCACTGCTCAGAGGGGAGCCTGCTTCTCCCTCTCCATCTGCTGCTCCCCCTGCTTGTGCTCTCTCTCTCTCTGTCTCTCTCTGTCTCTCTCAAATAAATAAATAAATAAATATTTTTTAAAAAATTAAGGGATTTGTATGGATGATTTCTAAGGTATTTTAAATTATATACATATATATTTTTAAATTATATATACATATATATTTGTAGGGATTTTTCCATTTAAAAATCAATACATCAATGTGGTTAGAAAAAATAAGTCAAACATTATGAAAGGAATTGTCATGAAATATAAGTTTTCCTCCCATTCAAAACTCTTAGCACCTCACAGTCAAGTATCATAAGCAGAGTCTATGGACCATTTCAAAAACATTCTGTGCATGTATAGGTACATATAAATATACATTCCCTTTTCACAAATGATAGCATAGTGTTTCTCAGTCCCATGAACTATTCTGAGCCTTACTCTTTAGTCATTGATCTTTTTTGGTGGCAGCACTTATCCATGGTTTCTTAAGTATTTTTAGACAAAAACATCCTTAGAATATTCTGGAATAGATATGTAAGGTAAGGTAAGGTTCTAAGGAAGTTAAGCTTCTAAGATTCTTTAAAAAACTAAAATACTATCATTATCTTAGATGGGCACTATTATTAATCAGAAGTGATCAAAATATAACTTTGTTCCAAATGTGGTAATACTTTTGATACAAGTATTTTGAAAAAACTATGACAGTGTATGAGAAAGGACTCCTTAGTGATATTATATAGGCAAAAACTGATTGCCCTGTCATGGCAAAATCAAAGATGTCAAAGTCAATAGACACTGAAGCAAGAGACAGAGTCAAGCCTGAAGTTTAGGTGGCACATGGAACTGAAAAATTTTGAGAATAAAGATTAAGCCATTTAAGCCAATATGATGAGCTTAAAAGTTTCAGGTTGACATGAATCAGTAGGTGATATAAGCTGGGTTTAGTGACTAGGGAATTTGGATCCCCATAAGCCTGATTGTTCAAAAGTTTGTTTCAGGTCCTCAAACTCATCCTCATCAATCTATTTCCTCTAGTGTATTCACCCTGTCAACGACACAAAACCATGAGCTCTGGGATGGGACACAGACTATGATGTCTGTTTTTATAGTAGACATCTGATAAGTATATGTTGGCCAAATGAATGAACAAAAGAAAAATGCTGGTACCTGGACACTCGACAGCAACTTTAACAAAGATGAACACTGTCCTCACTGTTAATGTTTAATACAATCTCATGAACTTGATTCTATGCGCCTCCTGGGAGAAAGACTTAATATGTTGTTAATTCAGATGAATGGCTGCTTAAAGAAGGCTATTAGGCTTGTAATCAAAAATTTTCTGTGCAGTTTGAAGCTAGGAAACAGAGACAATAACTTGGAATTTTCCACGCAATATTCCTACTTTCAACAACTAAAATATATCTACTCATAAAAGCACAGAATTTGGGGACAATCTGAGAAAAAAAGCAGTAATATATAACCCTTGCTCTTAGACCATCTGTGCCGCAAACATTAAGTGATTAGTCAATTACTTCGTAACCTGGTTTTTAAAGCTAGTTTCTAAATATACTGATATCCAAAGTTTTATAATTAGTTTGATGAAAAAACAATATCAGACCAATATGTTGCAGCATTGAATTTAAATGTCAGAAACCGATTTAACACTAGGTTTTTAGGTTGCCAATATAGAAAGATTCAACCACTTAATTGCATGTTTTGGGGGGAAAAAAATCCAGCATTGTTTTCTTTAATCACTCTTGAGTAACCATTAGTTAAAATTATTTTAAGAAATATCCACTAAACAGTAACAAGGTAGTCCATGATAGTGCCATGCAGTAACGCATCTACTTTCATACGGGTTACTTACAAAGACCCTTAAATGCTCCAGTTCACACAAAATAAATCCTCACTATCTGTTAGCCATTCAGCTGCGGTGAACTTGCCCTGCTGCTGGGGGTTTCCACCACCCTTTTTCCTAAACTCCTGAGTTCTTAGTTCCTATCAGAGTTAAGATAGAACAAAGCCTCTGGTGAGAACAAGACAATGTAAAGAGGACAGAGGCGGACGTATAGGTCAACAAGTGACACTCCCTGGCAATGACTGGAGCTCCTCTTCAGCTCACAAGAGTCTCCAAGATGCGGAAGAGTTCTCATCCCTCTCTTGTAAAAAGAGCTATGATTTTCCTCTAGGCATATCGTTGACTTTCTCCATGGACAAATTAATAAAAGATGAGATAATCTTTAAATGCCTGGGTATTTTTTTTATTGTTATAGCACTGACTGCCCTTAGAAATTTCCAAATAGATGAGTTCTTTCTTTGGGGTTAGACAAAACCACTGGCAATGTTCTGTTCCTTGCCACCAAGAAGCATAAAAATCTTGGTCCAAATTTATAGGTGGGGGGAAAAAGAATAAAAATCAGGTATTCTATTGGAGTAAGGAGAAGGTAGAATGTAAGACAACTTGAATGCCTTTTTGATTTTAAGTAAGCAATGTTTTAATATTTCTACTTCCATATGTATGTTTATCACACATGTTCTCCAAACTTTTTTTCCATTGTAAAGACAGAATCTGTGTTTTCAAATAGATACGGTTTTATTAAAGGACCACAATTATTTCCTGAGGTTTAAAGAATATCAAAATTTATTAAGAAATCCAATTCTGATATTTAAAATCCTAATTATTTCCTGAGGTTTGAGGAAGTTCAATCTGAAATGTTTTATTTTTTAGGTAGCACTCCTTTTTATTTTAACTTATTAATTTTTAAAAGACAGCATATGTTTCCCTTAAGTTATATCTTGTATTTTAAATCCTTCAGACTACTCTGAAAAATATTGCATAAAATGTAATAATCAATAATTGTGATTTATTCATTCAAAGAGTTAACCAACTTTTACTACATATCTATTATGTGTAAAATGCTGTGGAAATGCTATTAAAAACACAAAGAAGAGAAAAATCTTAGCTTTCTCTCCAAAAATTATTTTCACTTTCAAATGCAAGCAATGCCAAGTAAATAAAGGAAGATATTAGAACTAAGATGAACAGAGATTAAAAATATATAGAAGAGACTTTTTTTAGGGTGCCTGGGTGGCTCAGATGGTTAAGCGTCTGCCTTCGGCTCAGGTCATGATCCCAGGGTCCTGGGATTGAGTCCCGCATCGGGCTCCCTGCTCAGTGGGGAGCCTGCTTCTCCCTCTGCCTCTCTCTCTCTCTGTGTCTTATGAATAAATAAATAAAATCTTAAAAAAAAAAAAGAAGAGACTTTTTTTAAAACAACAAAGTAGAAGTAGAAAGTCAAAGGACATAATAGAGGGAGATGTTTACAAGCAGGTAGTAATTTTACAACTATCAAGTAAAAGAACAGGTGGCTGGTAACTAGTCTAATGAGTATGTTTTAGTAAGAGATTTGGTACACTATGTGGAGAATTGTGGCAGTGAAGGAATCTTTAAGTTAGGACAATCCCAAGTATCTATTTATGTTCTATACAGAGCATATTGAATCTCATTTTAAAACGAAAGCCATTAAAAAACAGAGTGTTTGTGGACACATAAATTGTGAACGCACTGACTTAAATGACTAATATATATCAGTAATCAGCAAATTAGCAGAGTAAGTCCATGTTTTATTACCTTTGAAGTCAGGGACAAACACGGAGTTTCTCCCATCCCTAAAAGGTGCATTGTCAGGACTTAGTAGCTGATTGATTGATTGACTGGTTCTTAATATCAAGAATGTAAACTTTTTATGGGTAAGGATATTTGCTTGTTTTCTTGTTTTGTTCACTGATATATCTCCAGTGCCTCCATGAGTACCTGGCACATAGTAGGCATTCAATAAATATTAACTGAATAAATGTTCCTACTGATTTGTTAACTTTACAGATTAGGAACTTTTGGGATGCCTGCGTGGCAGAGTCGGTTAAGCATCTGACTTGGCTCCAGCTCAGGTTGTGATCTCAGGGTCCTGAGATGAAGCCCTGCGTATGCTTAGTGCACTCAGCACAGTCTCCTTGACATTCTCTCTGCCTCTCCCTCTGCTCCTTCCCCCTCAAATAAATAAATCTTTTTTTTAAAAAAAGGAACTTTTTGCACATCTGTAAGATATTTGGAAATAGCATTAATAATTTAGAAATAAACACAAAATACAAATTTAGATTCATCCCATCAAAATCAGTTTCAACATATTTACATTCCCAAAGAAAGACTAGCCATAAATTTTTATAATTTTTCAGATCGCCTTCCCATTTGCTAGTCACTCATCAACATAGCTCTATTTGACAGAAACAATCTAAAATACATGTATTCACTTAACATTTACGGAGTATATGCTTTGTATGTCTGCTTTTCAAACAGAGAAGCAGGACTAGTTGAAGATAAACAGGCACAAAGGGATTTATTACATGAAACTGACATACAGTTGTAGGGTCTGGCTAAGCAAACCTGAAGTCTGTAGGGCAGGCAGTCAGGAAGGAAAGCTCACAAGCAAACTGGAAACCCACCAGCACTAGCTGAAGCTGAGAGTCTCTGAACTCAGGGAAGATCCATGTCCTACTTTCAAGGTTTTCACACTAATTAGATCAGATCCACCCAATAATCTGCCTTTTGATTAACCTAAAGTCAACTGGTGAGGAACTTTAACAATACCTGCAAAATCCCTTCACAGCAGCACCTTACATTGTGTTTGACTGAATTATCAGAAAAAGGTGTTGTTTTGTTTTGTTTTGTTTTGTTTTGCTACAAAATGGCTACTGTCTCCCTCTGTCCTCTAACTCTTACTAGAGAATATCCTTTGTAGCTCACTACCTGGAAACATACTAGAAAGCGAATTATGGGGAATGCAGTTTAGGCTAGCTAAATTGACACATCACAAAGCCATCCATATGGGCAGCCCCTGGAAACAATAATGACAATGACATGGACCTTGTCTTCAGGAGGCTTGCAGTTAGTCATTAATAAAGATTGGTGTGCAGGGGCGCCTGGGTGGCTCAGTCAGTTAAGCATCTGACTCTTGATTTCAGCTCAGTCATGATCTCAGGGTGGTGAGATAGAGCCCTGAGTCAGACTCTGTGCCCAGTGGGGAATCTGCTTGAGATTCTTTCTTTCCCTCTCCCTCTGCCCCCCTCCCACTCATGCACATGTTCTCTCTCTTTCTCTCTAAAATAAATAAATAAATCTTTTGAAAAAAGATTGGCATGCATTCAAATAGTTATAGTCTAAAAGTGCTCTGATAGTAATATATATACATTAAAGATACTGTAGTGGAAGACAGTAAGGAACTATCAATTTTACCTTCTTATTATTTTACAAAGTTCAAATTCATTTGCATGATAAATTATCTCATGGCCTTATCTCTACTTTCAGCATCTTCTCTTACTAGTCTTGCTTATCTGGCCGCTTTGTCTGTCCCTGGATAAGCCAGATTATTGTGAGCTTCTGTGTACTAACACATGCTCTCTCTTTACTGTGCTCGATGCTTCTCCTAACTCCTCTTTGGTACCTAGACTGACTGCCTATCGCCTACCTATTCTTCAAGAACTATCACGTGTATCTCTTTTCCAGGGCAAAATCAAAATTTTGGTGATACATATACCAAAAGTAAAAGCATTTATAAATTTCTAGTAATCTGGAAACTTTTCACCGATTTGACCTAAGTCTAGAGGAAATGTCATTTTTCTTTGTAATTAAACCATAAATGAGGCATATTTCAAGGAAACATTAGGGACAACTTCAAAGAATGGGCTTAGCATAATACAGATGAAGAAGACTTGGAAGGAGACAAGAATAGCTGTCAAGGCAAAAAAATGGAGAATTAGTACATTTGTCCCTGTGGAGTAAGAGGAAGATTCTTATAATCAGAGACTCCTATAGCTTGAAGGGCCATCAAAATCATTACTACCAAATCCTTCTTTTATTTTATTTTTTTTTAAAGATTTTATTTATTTATTTGAGAGAGAGAGAATGAGAGACAGAGAGCATGAGAGGGAGGAGGGTCAGAGGGAGAAGCAGACTCCCTGCCGAGCAGGGAGCCCGATGCGGGACTCGATCCAGGGACTCCAGGATCATGACCTGAGCCGAAGGCAGTCGCTTAACCAACTGAGCCACCCAGGTGCCCTCCTTTTATTGATATATAAACTAAAATCAAAAGAATTAAAGAAGAATCAGTTCACTTTACTTTTAGAATCAGCATACTAAAGCATGCCAAACATTTCTTTTTTAACTTAATATATCTTTGCTGCATAAGCCTTGATTGAGGGTAAGGTGTGCCTAGTACAGGGAAATTTTATCATTCTTTGGCGGTATTAAAGAATTAAGCCCATCAGTTTTTATGTAGGTTCTCCTTCCCTAAACAAGAAGTATAATTCTAAAACTTGGAGGAAGATTCAAATAGTTGGGCATCCCAGAAAAAATAATAGAAACTCAAATTTAATTTCTTCAAAGTAGGGTTTTTTAGTAAAATTGATATAATATTTTGTTTAAATTGAGAAAACAAGATATCTATTCCAAAGGAGCTGAGAGTATGTGTACTTCTATTAAAAAAAGGGAGGGATGGGGTGGCTGGGTGATAGACATTGGGGAAGGTATGTGCTATGGTGAGCACTGTGAATTGTGTAAGACTGTTGAATCACAGACCTGTACCTCTGAAACAAATAATACATTATATGTTAAAAAAAAAAAAAAGAAGATAGCAGGAAGGGAGAAATGAAGGGGGGGAAATCGGAAGGGGAGACAAACCATGAGAGACTGTGGACTCTGAGAAACAAACTGAGGGTTCCAGAGGGGAGGGGGATGAGGGGATGGGTTAGCCTGGTGATGGGTATTAAAGACGGCACATGTTGAATGGAGCACTGGGTGTTATACGCAACCAATGAATCATGGAACACTACATCAAAAACTAATGATGTAATGTATGGTGATTAACATTTATTTTAAAAAAAATTTAAATAAATAAATTGTATTTCACCAAATAGTTAAAAGCTAATGAATATGTAATAAATAAATAAATAAATAAAAGTTAAAAAACAAGCTACTATAACAATTCTTGGATTCTCTGTAATTGAAAATATTAAATATAAAATGTTTATGGTCAGCAGCAATAGGATGAAACACACTTTCAACTAAAACAGTACTAAGTTTGCAGAATTTAAACATAGTATTCCAATTTGTAGACTGATTTTCTCATACCAATTATAACGTTTTGTTACATCACCTAACTCATGATTACCAAAAACAATAAAATATTCTAATAAATCTGTTATAAACACTGCATTTAGTCTTTTGGTTAAAAATTTAGAAGTTGGAGGGTCCTGTGATATTCAACTGTTTAATGATACTGTGATTCTTGTTCCACGTATCTCAGGTTCTCTTGGCCTTCTTATGATTGAGCTCCAAGCATCAAGTCCTAAGGCACTATTGAAAGCAAGAAGATCAAATAGAATACAGGTTTTTCACTTGAGTTACTCTTTTAACTAGAAGAGAAAGATCTTTCCAGAAGCTCCTTGTGGGGCTTGTAAAAATGCAGCTCCTCCTACCAAGAGGTGGAGTCTATTTCTTCAACTCTTAAATCTGTGCTAGCTGTGACTTGCTTTGGCCAATACAGAAGGGATATTGTGAGAGTTTCGATGCTGGGACCCATGAAACTGCACATTTCTATTCTTGGTTATTTATATATTGCAATTGCCATATGAAAAAACCTGCCCAGTCTGCTGGTTGATGAGACACATGGAGCCTAGTCAATTATTCCTCTTGCCCTGACTAACAGATTGCCAAACCCCAGGCATGTGAGTATGGCCATCCTATATCATACAACACCCTGCCCACCAGCTGGATGAACACAGATTCATGAGCAAGCCCAGGAAAGATCAGCTGAGCCTGCCTGAACCAGAAGAACCACCCAGCTAAACCACAGAATTATGAGTTAAATAAATCATTGATATTTTTAAATTACTAGGTTTGGGAGAGAATTGTTATGCAGCAAAGTTACCCAATACATCTTCTGTAACCTTTTCCTTAAATCTCTTTCATCAGAAATCAAGTTGTATTTCCACATCTAAACCAAGTGCAATTACAATGATTGACATAGAAATCCCCAGGCATTGCTATATAGCCTGGGTGGCTCAGTTGGTTAAACGTCTGCCTTCAGCTCAGGCCATGATTCCAGGGTCCTGGAATCAAGCCCCACATCGGGCTCTCTGCTTGACGGGAGGCCTGCTTCTCCTTCTCCCACTCCCCCTGCTTGTATTCCCTCTCTTGCTGTCTCTCTCTCTGTCAAACAAATAGATAAGATCTTTTTAAAAATTAAAAAAAAAATAAAAGAAATCCCCAGGCACTGTAGACATTGCCACCTAAATTAAAAGAGGGTTCTATTAGCAAGGAAATAAGAATATTGTCTTTGGACAAGCAAACAACAGTATCAGCTACTGACATTTTGTAGTCTTTAGAGCAAATGAGAAATGAGAAACATTTAAGGATTCATGAACTTGTCTTGACATAATTCCACATATGACCCTAATATAGAATAAACAGCTTCAACATATGTTATAGTTTTAAACCTAAAATATGTAATTATAGTATTATAATACTATAGAATATATATACTATTTACTATTTCTAGATAATCAAAATTTAATTTAGATATAATTTCTTCCAGAAGCTGAGATTAAGGGCCATAATACCCAAAGTGATCTACAGATTCAATGCAATCCTTATCAAAACTTCAAAGATATTTTTTACAGAATTAGAAAAAATAATCACAAAATTCATAAGGAAGCACACAAGTCTCTGAATGGCAAAAGCAATTCAGAAAAAAAACAAAGCTGGAGACATCATACTTCCTGATTTAAAAATATATTACACAGCTACAATAATCAAAACAATATGGTACTGGCATAAAAACAGACATGGAAACCATGGTAACAAAATAAAGAGCCCAAAAATAAAGCCATACATTTATAGTCATCTGATCTTCAACAAACATGCCAAGAATACACAATGAGGAAAAGATAGTCTCTTCAATAAATGGTGTTGGGAAAACTGGATATCCACATGCAAAAGGATAAAATTGGACCTCTATCTTACTGCATACACAAAAATCAACTCAAAATGGATCAAAGATTAAACATAAGGCCTGAAACCATAAAACTCCTAGAAGACAACGTAGGCAGTAAACTATTTGGTCTTGGCAATGATTTGTTGTTGTTGTTGTTGTTGTTGTTTTTAAGACACGAAAAGCCAAGGCAACAAAAGCAAAAATAAACAAGTGGGACTACATCAAACTAAAAAGTTTCTGCACAGCAAAAGAAAACATTAATGAGAAGGCAACCTACAGAATGCAAAAAAATATTTACAAACTATACATCTGATAGAGGGTTAATAACCAAAGTATATAAGGAAATTCCTACAACTCTCAAATAAATTGATTTTAAAAATTGGCAAAAAAAATAAACATTTGTCCAAAAGAAGACATAAATGGCCAACAGTAATGCTGTTGAGATGCTCAACGTCATTAATTACCAGAGAAATGCAAACCTAAACCATCATGAGATATCACTTCATATCAATTAGAATGATTATTATCTATCATCTATTATCAAAAAAAATATATGTGTTGATAAGGATGTGAAGAAAAAGAAACTCTGGGATACTGTTGGTGAGAATGTAAATTGATACAGCCACTATGGAAAATGGGATAGAGGTTCCACAAAAAAATTGAAAAATAAAACTACCTATATGATCCAGCAATCCCACTTCTGAGTATATATCCAAAGGAATTGAATTCAGGATCTGTATTCCCATGTACATTGCACCATAATTCACAATAGCCAAGATATGGAAGCAACCTAAATGTCCGCTGACAGATGACTGGATAAAAAAAATGTGGTGTATACATACAGTAGAATATTATTTAGCCTTGAAAATTAAGGAAATCCTGCCATTTACAACAACATGGATGAGCCTGGAGGACATTCTGCTAAGTGAAATAAGCCAGAAACAGAAGGACAGATACTACATGACACCACTTATGTAAGGAATCTAAAAGAGTCAAACTCATAACAGTAGGGATTAGAATGGTGCTTTCCAGGGGGTGGGGGGAGGGAAAAATGGTGAGGTATCCAGTCAAAGAGTACAAAAGTTTTATTTATGCAAAAAGGAATAGGTCTTAGAGACCTACTGTACTGCATAATGCCTATTAACAATGCCATATTCTGTACTTAAAATTAGGTCAACAGAGTATATCTTATATCAAGTATTCTTATCACATACACTAATAATAATAAATAAATAAAGAGATTGGGGGGCACCTGGATGGCTCAGTCCGTTAAGCGTCTGCCTTCGGCTCAGTTCATGATCTCAGGATCCTGGGATCGAGTCCTGCATCCGGCTCCCTACTCAGCGGGGAGCCTGCTTCTCCTTCTCCTCCCTGCTTGTGCTCTCTCTCGCTATCTCTGTCTCTCTTTCTCCCAAATAAACAAATAAAAAAAAATCTTTAAAAAAAAAAGAGGTTGGGGGGAAACTTTTGGAGGAGGTAGATATGTTTATGGCACAGATTACCGTGATGGTTTCACAAACACTTATCTCCAAATTCAGCAAGTTGTATACATTAAATATGTACAGCTTTCTCTATGTCAATCATACCTCAATAGTTATTTTTTTAAATAAATTGGTAGAATGTACATTTTTAAAGAAAGGACATAGTAAAAATGTAGAAGGTAAAAGGTTTCACAGCTACAGTTTGGACAAATAATAGAAATAACCTCCACTTTATTGCATGAAAAATGACGTGAGACTGCTACTGCATTGTGAGAACAAGAAAATGTCCTGCCAAATGCACTTTTCTACTATCTGAAAAATCCAGAATTGTGTATATTTAGTTTTAGAAAACACAAAATGTAGTGTAGTTATTAACATTAGAAGGACTGGATGATACAAATTGCGCTGAATGTTAGTTTTACAGTATAGCTAGCTATGAGTCGATTATCCAAATCAAATACATCATAGCCTTCCTAGATGGACAGAAGTTTTCATTAAGGCTCATGTATTAAGAAATTTTTGGAGAGTCTAGGAATAAAACTCATTCTATTATAATTGGTTGCACCTGAAATGCTCTTCAATTAGGTAGTGTAGATTAGTCAAGGGCTAATGTCCAGGGTACTGGCGTATTCAAAGTAATAAATGGCCCCTGCATTTGATTAAAGGCAAATGAGGCTGATGTGTTTAATCAACCACAAATGCCTCTTTACAGCAAATGAGTACACTTTAACACATGGGCCATTATAATTTCTCTGTAGCAAGGGAAATCTTTCAGTGTGTTTATCCGGCTAATAATGAAAATACTATCATACTGTAAGGGAGACTATTTTGCCTCTTGATGCTCACAGCAGGATCTACACAAGGCTACCAAATCGATCATTTGACTGAGTTGAACAAAATAACCAATTCTCTTTCCTATAAAATTACAGACATTTTTACTCAGGTTTGTGAAGCTCAGTGGAATAACAACCCAGAGTAATGAAATATTATCTAACTCAATAAAGATAATGAAATCAAGCAAATGATTTGAAATGGTTAAACCTGAGCACAATATGTAGAGTGATAAGTTGTCCTCTCTTTTTCCAAGAGGGAAAGATATACATTGCCACAGGCTATGGCATTCTACTTTTCCACCCCTTCTCACCACTCATTATAAAGCTGAGACTGCTCGGAGAGACTGTGCCCTCTCTTCATTCTTGATCATCTCTGTTTAACTCAGGGCACCTGCTAATGAAATCACCCTGACACTGCTCAGCTTCATGCTTGCCCACTGGCTCTGGACAGAGAGGTTAGAAAACCCTCTTTCTCAAATACATTTTTTCTCTCTGAATATTCTTCATTCCTTTAGGGAACATAGAAAAATTCAGAACTTTCATATTGACAGCTCATTCCCCTAAGACCTACAGAATTCTTCACCCTTTTTTCAATGGTATAAAAGTCCAAATTCTCTGCAAAACCCTTGAGATAGACCTACAATGGGGAAATGAATCCAGCCCTATGAAAAAAGGACATAATTCTTAGAAACTGACCAAAATGGCAGTTGTTATATCCACTTTTACATTAAATGTGTTTCCACTTAAAGAAGACATTTTTATATATGCAGCATATTTGTTTCTTGAGGTGGCTGTAACAAATTACCAGAAAATGAATGGCTTAAAATAACATAGATTTATTTTCACAGTTCTGGAGGCCAGAATTCTGAAGTTAAGATGTCAGCAGATCTGTGTGGAGGCTCAGGGGAGAACTCATTCTTTGCCTCTTCTAGTTATAGTTGCCAGCATTCCTTGACTTGTGGCCACATCACTCTAAACTCTTTAATTTCTGCCTCTGTGGTCACATTGACTTCTCTCCTGCCTGTCAAATCTCCCTCTGCCTTACCCTTATAAGGACACTTATTATTAGTGTTAGTGCCCACCCAGATAATTCAGGATAAACTTCTCTCAAGATACTTAAGTCAATTATATCTTTTGTCTTATAAAGTAATATTCACTCTTTTACCATATAAAGTCATATGCACATGTTCCAGAGATTTGGACGTGGGCATATCTTTTGGGAAGACCACTATTCAACCTACTATATACAGTGTTGATATTCAAATATATTTGAATATCAACAATTTCTTCCAAATGGACCTATTCAGCTATCCCTTCCAAGTCCTCCCTCATTAATCTTCTTGCTTTTGAATACTTCTTTCTTTTTTTTTATGTATTTTTTGAATCTCTGAATTTTTGATACTCTACTAACCTGGTTTTCTAAACTCTATGAGACATTTCAATATATGGAGCAAAAGTCAATGATAAAAATAAAAATATAATTGTCACAGATTTCATCCTTTGCTCTCTATAGCCCTGTGTGCTTCATCAAACTACTCAGAGAACTAATTCATCCATGAGATTTGAATTTTCAGATTATTCAATCTATAGCTCTAGCCCTGGCCTTTCTTCCTTATTGTTTTACTGAATGTTTTTACTTTCACATCCCCCATCCCTTTAAACTCAACCTGCTTAAAATATAACATGTGTTTGTTTCAAGATCAGTTATTCCCCAAGTTTTAATATTTTTGTTAAAGAAGCTATTTTTTCTAGCTCTAAGTTTAGAAGGAAACTCTGGACACTCTCTCTTTCCCTTTTGTTTACAGTAATGTTAATTCATTCTTTTAGCTTTCAAATTCTTGTCTCCTTTCTATTCCAAATTTTACTACTTGAGAAAAAGGAGTTAACACAGCTAACTGGTGATCTAATTACATTGTTTTCCTGGGGGAAATGACCCAAGCAGTTGGAATGGAAAAAACCAGAGTCCCCTGTCTGATCTCCCTAATGACTGGACCTCTGAATAAATAGACTGATGATATTTGCTAGAAAGAAGAAGCTCTATCTCTGAAATGCCATTAGCAGGATGTCCCTGGCAAAGGATTGTCTGCAGTATATAGAACACTGTATCTATGAGGTATTGCTCGCTGGAAAATGTCGGATAGGCTACACAACGCTCCAGAATGTAAGATGGAAAAGTTTTATAATTAAATGCTCCTACTGTGTAAAGTTATCATGTGGACCTCACATACAGATTTCTATTCTAGAACAGAAAGGACTTGAAAAGCCGCCCTTGACATTCCAGATCTCTCCCGGTTTCCTCTGAGTCTTTTGATTGCTTGAATTCCCATATTTAGTAAAGTTTGATACTGAGCAAGAACTCTGATTCATGGGAGTCTGACTGTGTGTGTCAGCTCATCACCTATTACTTGGATTAACCAATATTGCTTCCTATCCCTTCCAATCTCTTATAAAGACTACCATAAAACAATTTCTCAGATGCAACTTTTAATCACATCTTTTCCTCGTTCAAATATCATTAGTAAGATACCCACTGCCTAAATATTAAAATCCAAAGTCTTTATCTTAGAAATTAAGGATAGCTGTGTAGGACAAATAATGGGCCATTTTGGTTTTATCTGGGCACATCTTAGCAGTTAAAAATTATTTAAAAAATTTTTTTAATTATTAAAAAATTAATTCCAGATAAATATTTAAATAGGAAAATAAAACTATAAAATTTCTAGAAAATAATATTTGAGAATTGTGCCCAGGTCAGAACCAGAACTTGAGATCCAATTACTTTCTTCATTGGGGAAACATCTATTTCACTGTAGGGAAGGATTATATAGTTATATATGGTTATATTGTTACATATGATATATATATATATACATGTATGCATGTGTGTATATACATGTATGTGTACATATATATATATATATGGTTCCTATGAATCAGTAAGAGGAATACAAAAAAATTTAAAAATGAGCTAATAAATGTATGAAAAATACTCATTATTAATAAGGAATTATAAATTAAAACCCAGTTAGATACCATTTTATATCTGTTGCATGGACCAAAGTTTCAAATTCTGATAATATCTTCATTTGGAGAACATGTACAGTAAAAAAAAAAAACAACAAAAACCAACTTTTTAAACATTTCTGGTAGGAGTATAAATTGGTACAAGCACTTTTGAAAATTGAATATGGGCATTACTTATTACTCCATAATTCTCTATCTGGTGATATGCTCTGAGAAAGTGCTTTCTCTTACTCAGTAGATTTAAACAAAATTATTCATTGCAGCAAATAAAAGACAAAACAAAGGGAGAGTGAGAGAAATACCCCCAATATACATTTGTATTAAAATGTATACATAAAATGTGGTATGTTGATATAATGGACTACTGTAGAGAACATCAGTGAATTTCAAAAACGTAATGTTGAGGGGGAGAAAACAGGACTCAGAAATAGAATACAATTTCATTAAGTGTAGCTCAAAAACAATTCAAAACAATATATACATTCAAGATAATGAAACTATGGGGAAATCAAGGTAATGATAAACATAAAATTCATCATATTGGTAACCTCAGGGCATAGGGAAATTTAGGGAAAGGAATTAGGGTGGGCACATAGGTCTCAAAGGTAACGGTAAAGTTTAATTTATTAAAATAGGTGAGAAGCACACAGAATTCATATCATTATTATTATTATTGATACCCCACATATATATTAGAAATATTATTTTGTATATTTAATTTTAATACAATCACTTGTAATAATAACTAGGGCCCGCTCAGTGACCCAACAATACAAAATAATTAATAATCACACATGGAAATTTGTAGAAAATAAGTATATTTTTTAAAAAATTGATGATGGGTTCTTTCTTGAGTCATCCTCTAGAATTGAAGGCTTAAAAAGTTTATGTTTCTCATAGTGTTGTACGTAAGTGATGAATCACTGAATTCTACTCCTGAAACCAATATTGCACTGTATGTTAATTAACGTCAATTTAAATAAAATTTTGAAGAAAAGGAAGTTGATGCTTCTATGGTTCTGACCTGGGCACAATTCTCTCCTAACTCTTCATGTTCTTCATTTGCAACCTCGTCCACTATCATAGTTTTTACTGCCACCCAAAAAGCATATTTTTGCCCTGTGTTTCATACTCATTTGTTCGAATGCATCTGAGTTAGCCTCTCTTAATGGTTAACGAGCACCTCTACGCCACATGAGTAAACCTAAATTTAACTTCATCTACTCTAGACATACTATCTCATATAGAGTTTCCTTTCAACAGTTCATAGCCTCTCATTGGATACCCCAGTCAGAAACCTGAGAGTCTTCTAAGATTCATCTTCTTCCCTCCCCTTAGCAGTCAATGCTAAACCTTACTGATTTTACTTCCTTGCTATTTGTGAAATTTACCTCTTTTTTCCAGACACTGCACCAGGATGTGTTAGGGAGGGTCTCAGTTTATGTCAGTGGGAATATGACTGCAGTGGTATATATGTGAATGGAATATTATACAATCCCCTTCTCTTCAGTCTTGCCCATCTAAAATCCATTTGCTATACCTCTTTGAATATGATCTATTCAAAATTATATTATTTCCCTCAAAGCCTTCATTTGCTTTTACCATCTAGACAATGAAAATCATTATATGCATTTCCCTTCCTAACCCAGCCTTCCTTGATGGTGTAAATTCCTTTGTCATGACCTAGTTTCTGTTTATGCTCTAATTATACCACATCATGAGCCTTTGTTCGTAAGTTTTTTTCTGCCTAGAATATGCTTCTCCATACTTTTTTATCTACTAATAGCTACTCGCCCTTGAAGTTTATCTTCTCTGGAAACTCCCTTTTTCCACTTCTCTCTGCTGCTAAAGATCTCTATGCATATTTCTATCAATAAACTTTCCATATTTCATTTAACATGTTTACATCTCTGTCTTCTCCTCTAAGCTGTAATATCCTAAAGTACACAGACTGTAATTCATCTTTGTACCCCTCTCTTTGTACACAGCACAGGTTGGCTCATAGTATGTACTCCACAAATATTAGCTTAAATGGACTGTGGAGATGTTGAATAATTAGACTTATTACCTGAGGAATAGCCTCACTCTGTTTGCACAGCCCTTCTGAGCCCGCAACTTAGAATTAATGTTGTGAACTACTTTTGTTTCCTGGACTATTGAGAGAGAATATTCCTCTGTGTTCCAAAACAGGTATTTTAGCCCCATTTGATTGGAAGATTAATTTCTTAACTGGGGGGGGCTATTTTAGAAAACAGAGGCCTCCATTGCCTAGCACTGAGGATACCATGACACGTTCTGTATATAAGCATTAACTTTTTCCCTGGCTGCAAAATTCAGGGATATTAAAGTTTAATTACTTCATGCTAACTGTTGAGAAACAGCTCACCCTAAATTTAAATTTTAAGTTATGTTTTTAAGATTGTGGAAGCTGAGTAAAATTAGAATAAGAAACGTATGGTGTAAACGAACACTGAAATTGGTGAAGATTATGGGTTTGGGAATCAAATAGAACAGAGCTCAAATCTTACATCTGATTACTACTAATTATATGACTTGGGCAAGTTATTTCACTTCCTGAGCCCTCAGTTTTCCTATCTGCAAAATGAAGGACCTAATACATAATTCTGAAGGTTGTACCAAATGGTTTTATAGACAATCAGTCAATAACAGGTCATTCCAATCTTATACCACCTCTTTTGTATAATTAAAAAAGAGGGATGTTCCCTGTGTCAGGGGTCCCCATGATTATGCCCAGGTTAATTATTCACTAGGAGGACTCACAGGACTCAGGATGGAATTATACTTATGGCTGCTATGATTTATTATAAGAAATGGGTTAAAAAAATCATCAAAAGGAAAAGGGGCATAGGGTGTCATCTAAAGGAAACCAGGTACAAGTTTCCAAGAGTTGTTTCCCACAGAATCACACAGGTGTGCTTAATTCTTTCAGCAACTGAAAGTTGTGACAAAACATGGCAATTTTGTCCATTAGGGAAGCTCAATAGAGACTCAGTGTCCAAATTTTATTGGGGGCTTGTGATATAGGAACCATCTTCCTGGCACATACCAAAATTCCTGCCTCCCAAAAGGAAAGTAGGTGCTCAGAATAAGCCATATTAGGTACAGTGAGTAGCTCTTATCATTTAGGGAATGTTTTATAGTTCATCATTCAAGTTCCCAGATGCCAACCAAGAACCAACCTTGCATGCAGGCCTTTCCAAAGACAGCAGTCTCAGGCTTGCTCTCTTAACTTTTTTCTGCACATTTGCCACACCATTTTGTGAAATGAACACACCATAGTGGTTAGGTGCACAACTATGAAACCAAAATGACTGAGTTCAAATCCCAGCTTTGTCACTTACTAGTCTCTCTATGCTCTGCTTTCCCCCCATAAGTAAAATGGAGACACTGACAGTGTTTATGTCATATGGCTGTTGTGAGGACTCAATGGGTCAACACGTGAAGTGCTCAGAAGTGCTCCTTGGAAAATAGAGCTCTAGTTGCAATTGCAGACCCACCAGCAGCAGCGGTAGTAATTCTCTGAGAAAGAAGAGGTCAAGGAGATCGGGAAGAAACACTTCGGAGATACCAATGATACTGCAAGGCTAATGATCTATTTTTTAAAACTGGATGGTAAAAACGTAACTGCTAATTTCATTATTGTTTATTTTTATTATTTATTCACAAAAGAACACTTTAGACTCTTACATATGTCTAAATCATTTCCAAAGTGTTTTCAGATTGATTACCAGCGTTTCCAAAAGAATTGGGCCAAAAATCTCTATTCATTGTCAGTTACAGAAGAAAATATTAACATTTCCCCTCCATGCTTTTCTAATCTGCTGCTTCAAAGAACAAGTTTAGAAGAAGAGTTTTCTATAGATGTAACATAAGAACCCTAATTTCTGCTTTTGGAAATTTATTTTAACTGCAGCTTTTCTAATTTTAGATTTACACATAGTTACATTTCATCTGCATTGCCACAATCATCAGAGACAGCATTTATTATTCTCCTGAAAGCAAATGAGTCATTATATGCAAATTCTGATTTAAAAAAATTTTTCCATAGAGTTTAAAACTCAATGTGCTGCAATTTCAAGTATTCCTGTTGGATATTTCAGATGAGTTTTTTAGTGTTTGCAAGTGTTAGTGCTTGAAAATTTCCATCCCAAACCAAGAACAAAAATTAAAACATCCTCAAAGAGACAGGCTTTATAAATGCTTTCAGTGAGAAAATAGAAATTTAATCAAAACAGCATTTATCTAATAAGCACCTTCTGTTTCATTTAGCATGGGTAATCAGGATGAGCATGATTTTTCTGGCAGCTGTGTTCTCCACATTAGGTTTAGGTAGTTCAGTAGCTCTGCTGATACTATGACTTTATTAGAATTCACGTCATTAAAAATATACTGTCAATATTTAACATACCTGTCTAGAGAACCTACAAATCTACAAACTGTCTGTTTTCTCAAATGTGGATGAAACTGGACTGCCATATTGTCCTGAGGGGCTATCTGAAAACTGAAACCTTTCTTTCAAACAGAAGAGACATAACTAAATTGCAACCCATATCAGATTACTGACATCCCAGAGCCTTGCATTTTGAATACTCTGAGGTATATGTGTACAAGAGGGGATCCACAAATGTTGAGTTAGATATATTTCATTGAATTCCTAGCTAATAGTCAGAAGGAATCCTCAAGTAGAAAGCACTATTCTAGACCTTTAACATGACCAGCCCAAAGTTTTCCAAAATAAGGTACAAGTACAACATATCCTGATGCTGCTTTATTGACCAATAAACTCTAAGGTTACATAGATTAGTCAATCTGATAAATCCACTGATTGTTGTGTCATTCTATGATCAGTGTGCAAGGATTTTTATAGCTCAGTAAAACACAGGACAGCTTTACAACCCAAGACTAGATCTGTGATAAAGGGAAAAAAAAGGTATACAGATATTAAAGGGAAATCTTCAAAACTCACAGAAAGCTGTATTTACATATTAAAATCACACACATCTAGAATCTAGACCATTACAAAGTACAGAGATTGAGAATTTTTTCTGAAGTATGAAACATACACAACCAATATTCATTATAATGACCCTAAGGGGCTGCTTGATCCTAAGTCCCTTCAGAAAATAAAACATAAATTAAATACTGTACAGCGTGATTATGGTGTGAGCTGTATCTTATTATATTCTAATCCCTTTAAAACTGACTATAAATTTAAAAAAATTTATTTTCCTTCCTATACGGGAAAAACCCAGTTCTTCTCCACTGTGTTTCTTTCCTGTGCGTCTCCTTTACTACCCACAGAACACTTCACTTCTGATACTTCTGGTCACCAAACATGTGGAGGTTTTCCCCAACAACAAGCAATTCTCTGCAACACCGACTGGGTGTCTTACAATTTAACTCAATTATGACACTATCTGCCTGGATAGTGTTAGATCCCACAGGTAAAGTCTCAGTCTCAGGAAACTTCCTCCACCCCCGACACATACACACACACACACACACACACACACACACACACAAACAAACACACTCTAGATGCCTCTCACAAGCCCAGTTTATCACTTGCACTTCTGACCAACCAACTTTAGATCAGAGGTTCCAATGACTCCCTCCTAGGATTCAATTAATTTGCTGGAGTGGTTCATAGAACTCAGGGAAACACTTATTTATGTTTACCAGTTTTTTGAAGGATATAATAAAAGACACAAATGAACAGCCAGATGAAGGGATCCATAGAGTGAGGTCTGAGAACATTCCTAGTGCAGAAGCTTCTGTCCCTGTGGAGCTGGGGTATGTCAATCCTCCCAGTGTTGATGTGTTCCCTACCTGGAAGCTCTCCAAACTCTATACTATTGGGATTTTATGGAGGCTTCCTCACATTGACGTGACCAATTACTAACTCCCTTTCTAGCCCTTCTCCCCTGTCTGGTGGATGAAAGTTGGGCTAAAAATTCCAAGCTTCTAATCATGGCTTGGTCTTTCTGGTGACCAATCCTCATCCAGGAGTCAACCAGGACCCCTCCCTGCCCCCCAGAGTCCCCTCATTAGAACAAAAGATGTGCCATATGCTCTTATCAACTTAAGAATTTACAAGGGTTTAGAAGACCCATGCCAGGAACCGGGAGCAGATGTTTATTTTTTTTCTATTATCTCATGCTGACCATCCATATCTCATAATGGTTAATTAGGAAATACAGTGAAATAATACACCTATTTTTCTTAACATTTAGGAGTAATAAGCATTTACTTCATTAAAAACTTTGAAGAGGGGATTTTAAAGGTGCCCCTCCAAACCTCCAAAAACAAGAAAAAGGAAAAGGAGAAGGAGGAGAAGGGGAAGGGGAAAAGAAGCAGTAGGAGGAGGAAGAGAGACAGACAAACACAAGTGGCTATAACCTGCTATTTTCTGTCCTTTTAGAAATGCCCATAGTCTTTTAGGGCAAAAGTTTTAGTGCTCATGTCCATTAATTTCCAAATATATATGCAAATTTGAAAACTGCTCTGAAGTGTTGATTTATTTTTGGCATATTCACTTGTTTCATCAATTTGCTACAGGAAATACAAAAGCATTTAAAATATTATGTTTACATTGGTATTTTTGCCTTTTCAAAGAATAATGATTTGGAAGATGGTATTTTTAAATACTATTCATTTAACTAATCATTATTTTAAGTATTTTAAGAAAAGACAAGTTTAAGGATTTATACAGCAGTACTTTAGCAATTCTAGTAAAAAGTCTGCTTCCTAGTGAGATTTTTTTTTCAGTATCACTTGAGATAAACCTGAAATGAGACAGCATTCTGTTCGCATATGTTATTTGAATTATGAATTTTATCTTAACTCTCTAATAAAAGTAAGTGATTTTGATCAGTGAATGCCTCGAAGAAAGCTATCATATTAAATGATAGAAGTTCCCAGAAATCCTTTGAATAAAATGTCCATTATTCTTTGGATTATTAATGATAACTCTATACTACTGAAAAATAATGCCCCACTATGCTTTGTGTTCTCTCTAGAGATAAACTGATTACTCAGAACCTGAAGACATCTATTTTACTGAATAGAAATGAATCACCTAAGGGAGCCAAGAACTCACTACTTAAGGAAGTATTGTTCATACATTTTCATTCCTGTTAGAAAATTCAACATGCCTGCCTTATAAAATTGCCATCATGTAGATTAAATCAAAGGGGACTGCTTTCTTTATTATACTGCTTTTGCTTTGCTTATTTATACATTATATAACTCACACTTTTACTTTAAATTCCACTTTAGAAGGTATCATAAATTAGCTTGTCAGAAACAATTCAAACCAGAAAACTTTGATATTGCATTTAGAATGAAGCGGGTAGACTTAAATCTGGCTTAGAAAGATCCATTAGACAAAACATATAGCATAAGGCATCCAACACTATGGGGTTGTATCACAGATCCATCTGCTGTTTTTCCTCATTGGATATCACATTAACATTTTCTTGAGACCCTTAAGATTGAATCACTATAAAATTTGATGAGGGAGTGTATTTAATATTTCTAAAAATAACATCATACACATATGTTAAAAAAAATAAGATAATTCTCAGCAAAATCAAGTAAATAAGATAACCTGGGCATTCTCAGACTCTCATCCCTGGATTGAGTTTAGTTCCAGAATCTAAACTCCTGAACATTTGTTAGTGTTCTCTAACTGGCTGCATTCTCTCTGGAAAAAGAGAAAAATTCCAGTTTTAATTCTGATACTTTGTTAACAAACGTCTTCTAATCTTGTAACTAATTGGTTCACAAAACATGAACTAATAAACTCTCTTTCATTTTGTGTCATATTTCTAAATTATAAAACTACAATGATGAGTTTCTAGACAAAAATGTGAAAGTTGTGATTCATCTATTCTCTGACAAATGTCTTTTAAATCGCCCACCACTGTACTTCATATAGGCTTTTCATTACATCATTTTCCATCTCAAAGTGATTTTAAATTTTAGCACAGAACAGTTAATATCACTCTTTACAATAGCCAGGAAATGCAGAAATGCAATGCTAATCTTCAATAAAAATTTTCATTGTTTTGAAAGGTCTTACATTTTAAAAGTGAATTAAATAAAAGTATATAAATGATTGAAAGCAAACATAACAGCTTTACTGGAAAAAATAATTAAAAATATATATCCTGCTATCAATAATTAGTTGAAATGTAAATGGATCAAATTCTCCAATCAAAAGACAGAGATTGGAAGAAGGGCTTAGAAAACACAATCCAACTATACACATCCATGAGACTCATCTTAGATCCAAAGATACAAATAAGTTGAAAATGAAGAGATGGAAAATGATATTCCATGCAAATAAAACCAAAAGAGATTGGGGATGGTTATACTAACATCAGAAAAAATAGACTTTAGGTCAAAAAAGTTACAAGGTACAAAGAAAGACATTATATATTAATAAAATTTCTGATGCAGCAAGAATATAACAATTACAAATACTTATGGCCTAATAACAGATCCTCAAAATCTGGAGCAAATTGATGGAATTGAAGTGAGAGAGTTCTATGATAATGGTTGGAGACTTCAATACACCACTTTCAAAAATGAATAGAACAACCAGACAGAAGATAAGTAAGGAAATAGAGAAGTCAAATAATACAGTAAACCAATTAGATGTAACACACATATAAAACACTCTACTTAACCACAGAATACACATTCTTCTCAAGTACACATGGGACATTTTCTAAGACACACCATATGTTAGGCCACAAATTAAGCCTGAATCAATTTTAAAAGATAGGTATCATACAAAGTAACTTCTCTGACCACAATGGGATCTTGTAGATAAAGTTAGGAATAAATAACAGAAGGAAAGCTGGACAATTCACAAATTTGTGGGGGGGAAAAATCCAGTCTCAAACAATCAATAGACCAAAGAATAAATCACAAGAGAAATTAGAAAATACTTAGAGATGAATGAACCAAAAACACAGTATATCAAAACTTAAGGGACACACCACAAAAGAAATGCTAAGGGAGAAATAATTATAAATGCTTATATTAAAAAACAAGAAAGATCTAAAATCAAAAACCTGACTTACAACTTAAGGAACTAGAGAAAGAGGAACAAACTAAATCCAAAGCTAGCAGAAGGAAATAATAAAGATTACAGTAGAAATAAATGAAATACAGAATAGAAAGATAGTAGAGAAAAATCAATAAAACCAGTCCCGGAATTCAGCTAGATAGCTATTAAATCATTCTGAACACCTGCAAACTCAACCAGAAATCTAAGAAAAGAATAGTTGCAACTTTACAAATAGAAAAGTGACCACTTTCTCAAGGTAGGAGGTGCAGGGACGTGAATCCAAGGCAATATATGGGAAGATAAACTGCAGGGGTAGGGACCCTCCATAAGCAGGCTTCTGGAAAGTGATATAGCAGTGGAGCACAAAATCAGAACTTTCAGAAGTCCACTCCAGTGAGGGATGTCCCTGCCTGAAAGGCACTTTGGTGGTGAAGCAGGGTGAAATCCTAGGTGGGTTAGTGTGGTCTCAGGATCCCCAGGGTCACAGAAAACTGAAGGTACCTGAGTGTGGCAGAGCTCCCAGGCATCAGAGCAGGGAAGCTAGCTTCAATCACTGAGCCCAGGAGTGGGCTCTCAGGTCAGGGTTGCCATATACTGTGAATTGCTGTACGGTCCGGTGACTGCTCTCCTGGCAGGGGCCCAGCAAGTGGCAGAGCCTGCAAAACTCCTCTTCCTCCCCAGGAGGGCAGGGGTTTGCAGGGTTTGGAGACTCCAAATAGGGTCGCATGCCTGAGATAGAAACAGTCACAGGCTGGGCGAGCATGGAGTGTGGATGGACACCAGGGAGATAGGAGTGATTGACTGCTTTTCCCTGAGGGTGCACTGAAAAGTGGTGGGGAGCAAGATCTTGGCTCTGGGGTTAGAGACTGGGAGGCCACCATTTTCATTCTCATCCTCTAAAGCAACACAGAAAGCCTTCAGGAAACAAAAGCCACATGAGGGCTATCTGGAGTAGATTAGTCAGCCTGGCCCTGGCAAGGGCAGTGCAATTCTGCCCGGGGCAAAGACACCTGAGAATCAGCGCAACATGCCCCTCACCCAGAAGATCAGCAAGAACATCCAGCTAAGACCAAGTTTACTGATCATAGAGAACTGCAAAACTCCAGTGCTAGGGGAAAATGGTATATAGAATTCATGTTATTTTTCCCAAGATTCTTTAGTCTTTCAAGTTTAACCTTTTTCTTTCTTTTCTCAACCAATTTCTTATTTTATCAACTCGTCTTTTAAATCTTTTTTAATTTTCATTTTTACAGTTACATCCTATCCTTTCCTTGTATTTAATTTATTTTTGTATATCTGTTTTGCTTTCTTTACAATTATGGGATACAGTTTCTTCTAACAAAAAAACCAAAATACACCCAGAATTTAGTGTATGGCTCTGTTCTCTTCACCTGTCTGATCATATTCTCTCTTTTTTTTAATTTCTAATTTTTTTTGGTTGTGGGTCTCTTCTGATTCGTTTAGTGTATATTTCTCTGGGGTCATTGTTGCCATTAGTATTTTGTTCTCTCTCCATTATTCTCTGAACAGAATGACAACATGGAAAAACTCACCTCAAAAAAGAGAATAAAAGGCAGTACTGACGGCCAGGGACCTAATCAATACAGTTATAAGTAAGTGGTGGACTAGAGTTCAGAATAATGAATATAAAGATACTAGCGAGGCTTAAAGAAAGCATACAAGACACTAGAAAATCTCTTTCTGGAGAAATAAAAGAACTAAAATCTAATCAGATAGAAATAAAAAAGGCTAATAATGAGATGCAATAAAAAATGGAGGCTCTAAGTGCTAGGATAAATGAGGCAGAAGAGAGAATTAGTGATATAGAAGACAAAATGAGGGAGAACAGAGAAGCTGATAAAAAGAGAGATAAACAAATACTGGATCACAAGGGGAGAATTCGAGAGATCAGTGAAAATATAAAGTGAAACAATATTAGAATAATTGGGATCCCAGAAGAGGAAAGAGAGAGAGAAAGCATGCAGCAAAAGGTATATTAGAGCAAATTATAGCAGAGAACTTCCCGAATCTGGGGAAGGAAACAGGCATTCAAGTCCAGGAGGCACAGAGAACCCCCTTCAATATCAGTAAAAATAGGTCAACACCCCGACATATAGTAGTGAAACTTGCAAATCTCAGAGACAAAGAGAAAATACTGAAAGCAGCTTGGGACAAGAGGTCCATAACCTACAAGGGTAGAAGCAGTAGACTGGCAGCAGACCTATCCACAAAGACCTGGCAGGCCAGAAAAGACTGGCATGATATACTCAGGGTGATAAAGGAGAAAAATATGCAGCCAAGAAAACTTTATTCAGCTAGGCTGTCATTCGAAATAGAAGGAGAGATAAAAAGCTTCCAGGACAAAAAGAAACTAAAACAATTTGTGATCACTAAACCAGCCCTGCAAGAAATATTAAAGGGGATCCTTTAAGAGAAGAGAGAGCCCAAAAGTAACATAGACCAGAAAGGAACAGAGACAATATACAGAAACAGTGACTTTACAAGTAATACAATGGCACTAAATTCATATCTTTCAATAGTTACTCTGAATGTTTTCAATAGTTACTCTAAATGCACCAATCAAAAGACATAGGGTATCAGATTGGATAAAAAAGCAAGACCCATCAATATGCTATCTGCAAGAGACTCATTGTAGACCCAAAGACACTTCCAGTTTGAAAGTTAGGGGGTGGAAAACTGTCTATCATGCTAATGGACAGCAAAAGAAAGCTGGGGTGACAATCCTTATATCACACAAATTAGGTTTTAAACCAAAGACTGTAATAAGAGATGAGGAAGGACACTATATCATAATTAAAGGGTCTATCCAACAAGAAGATCTAACAATTGTAAATATTTATTTCCCTAACATGGGAGCAGCCAGTTATATAAGCCAATTAATAATAAAATTAAAGAAACACATTGATAATAATACAATAATAGTGGGGGATTTCAACACCCCACTCACTGCAATCGATGGATCATCTAAGCAGAAGATCAATGAGGAAACAAGGGCTTTGAATGACACACTGGACCAGATGGACTTCACAGAGTTATTCAGAATATTCCATCCTAAAACAACAGAATATACATTCTTCTCCAGTGCACACAGAACATTCTCCAGAATAGATCACACACTGGATCACAAATCAGGTCTCAACCAGTACCAAAAGATTGGGATCATTTCCTGCATATTTTTAGACCACAATGCTTTGAAACTGGAACTCAATCATAAGGGGAAATCTGGAAAGAACTCAAATACATGGAGGCTAAAGAGCATCCTACTAAAGAATGAATGGGTCAAGCAGGAAATTAAAGAAGAATTTTAAAAATTCATGGAAACAAATGAAAAATGAAAACACAATTGTTCAAAACCTTTGGGATGCGGAGTGCATGCAGCAGAAGGTACTGAATATAGAGAAATAAAGAAGGAAATATATAGCAATACAAGCCTTTCTCAAGAAACAAGAAAGGTTTCAAATACACAACCTAACCTTACACCTAAAGGAGCTAGAGAAAGGACAGCAAATAAAGCCTAAACCAAGCAGGAGAAGAGAATGAATAAAGATTAGAAAAGAAATCAATGAAATAGAAACTAAAAGAACAGTAGAACAGATCAAAGAAACTAGGAGCTGATTCTTTGAAAGAATTAATAAGATTGATAAACCCTTGGCCAGACTTATCAAAAGGAAAAGAGAAATGACCCAAATAAATAAAATCATGAATGAAAGAGGAGAGATCTCAACCAATACCACAGAAATACAAACAATTCTAAGAACATATTATGAGCAACTGTATGCCACCAAATTAGGCAATCTGGAAGAAATGGATGCATTCCTGGAGACATATAAACCACCAAAACTGAACCAGGAAGAAATAGAAAACCTGAAAAGACCCATAACCAGCAAGGAAATTGAAGCAGTAATCAAAAATCTCCCAATGAACAAGAGTTCAGGGCTGGATGGCTTCCCAGGGGAATTCCACCAAATATTTCAAGAATGAATACATGTTCTTCTGAAACTGTTTCAAAAAATAGAAATGGAAGGCAAACTTCCAAACTCTTTGTATGAGGCCAGCATTACCTTGATCCCAAAACCAGACAAAGACCCTACCAAAAAGGAGAATTACAGACCAATATACATGATGAACACGGATGCAAAAATTCTCACCAAAATACTAGCCAGTAAGATCCAACAGTACATTAAAAGGATTACTCACCACAACCAAGTGGGATTTATTCCTGGGCTGCAAGTCTGGTTCAACATCTGCAAATCAATCAATGTGATACAATACATTAATAAAACAAGGTACAAGAACCATATGATCCTCTCAATACATGCAGAAAAAGCATTTGACAAAGTACCGCATCCTTTCTTGATTAAAACTCTTCACAGTGTAGGGATGGAAGGAACATACCTCAACATCATAAAAGCCATCTACAAAAAACCCACAGCGAATATCATTCTCAATGAGGAAAAACTGAGTGCTTTTCCCCTTAGGTCAGGAACATGGCAGGGATGAACACTATTACCACTATTGTTCAACATAGTACTGGAACTCCTAGCCACAGCGATCAGACAACAAAAATAAGTAAAAGGCATCCAAATAGGCAAAGAAGAAGTCAAACTTCCACTCTTTGAAGATAACATGATACTCTATGTGGAAAACCCAAAAAACTCCACACCATAATTGCCAGAACTCATACAGAAGTTTAGCAACGTGGCAGGATATAAAATCAATGCACAGAAATCAGCTGCATTTCTATATACTTAACAATGAGACAGAAGAAAGAAAAATTAAGGAGTCGATCCCATAACAATTTCACCCAAAACCAAAAGATACCTAGGAATAAACCTAACCAAAGAGGCAAAGGATCTGTACTCAGAAAACTATAGAATACTCATGAAAGAAATTGAGGAAGATGCAGATATACAGAAAAATATTCCATGCCCATGGATTGGAAGAACAAATATTGTTAAAATGTCTATGCAACCTAGAGCAATCTATACATTCAATGTAATCTCCACCAAATACCATCAACTTTTTCCACAGAGCTGGAACAAATAATCCTAAGATTTGTATGGAACCAGAAAAGACCGCAAATAGCCAAAGGAATGTTGAAAAAAAAAAACCAAAGCTGGTGGCATCACAATTCCAGACTCCAAGCTCTATTACAAAGCTGTAATCATCAAGACAGTATGGTACTGGCACAAAAACAGACATATAGATCAATGGAACAGAATAGAGAACCCAGAAATGGACCCTCAACTCTATGGTCAACTAATCTTTGACAAAAAGGAAAAAAATATCAGGTGGAAAAAAGACAGTCTCTTCAACAAATGGTGTTGGAAAAATTGGACAGCCACATGCAGAAGAATGAAACTGGACCATTTCCTTCCACCATACACAAAAATAGACTCAAAATGGATGAAAGACCTAAATGTGATACAGGAATCCATCAAAATCCTAGAGGAAAACACAGGCAGCAACCTCTTTGACCTCGGCCACAGCAACTTCTTGCTAGACACGTCTCCAAAGGTAAGGGAAGCAAGGGCAAAAATGAACTATTGGGACTTCATCAAGATAAAAAGCTTTTGCACAGCAAAGGAAACAGTCAACAAAACCAAAAGACAACTGACAGAATGGGAGAAGATAACTGTAAATGTTTTATCAGATAAAAGGTTAGTATCCAAAATCTATAAGAACTTATCAAACTCAACACCCAAAAAATGAAGAAACCAGTCAAGAAACGGGCAGAAGACATGAACAGACATTTCTGCAAAGAAGATATCCAAATGGCCAACAGACACATGAAAAAACGCTCCACATCACTGGGTATCAGGGATATACAAATCAAAGCTACCATGAGATACCACCTCACACCAGTCAGAATGGCCAAAATTAACAAGTCAGGAAATGACAGATCTTGGCAAGGATGCAGAGAAAGGGGAACCCTCTTACACGGTTGGTGGGAATGCAAGCTGGTGCAGCCACTCTGGAAAACAGTATGGAGGTTCCTCAAAAAGTTGAAAATAGAGCTACCCTATGACCCAGCAATTGCACTACTGGGTATTTACCCCAAAGATACAAATGTAGTGATCTGAAGGGGCACCTGCACCCCAATGTTTATAGCAGTAATGTCCACAATAGCCAAACTATAGAAAGAGCCCAGATGTCCTTCGACAGATGAATGTATAAATAACATGTAGTATGTATATACAATGGAATACTACTCAGCCATCAAAAATATGAAATATTGCCCTTTGCAACAACATGGATGGAACTTGAGGGTATTATGCTAAGCAAAATAAGATAGTCAGAGAAAGACAATTATCATACGATCTCACTCATATGTGGAATTTAAGAAACAAAACAGAGGATCATAGGGGAAGAGAGGAAAAAATATAAGAAGATGAAATCAGGGAGGGAGACAAACCATAAGAAACTCTTAATCATAGGAAACAAAGTTAGGGTTGCTGGAGGGGAGGTGGGTGGGGGGATGGGGGAACTGAGTGATGGACATTAAGAAAGGCACGTGACGTAATGAGCACTGGTATCATATAAGACTGATGAATCACTGACCTCTACCTCTGAAACTAATAATACTTTGCATGTTAATTAATTGAATTTAAATTTTAAAAATCTAAAAAAAGTAAACCAGCAAACACTAATATCTCATTTTTATGAGTCAGTCACCTAATATTTTCAGTGGTTTGTATGGTCTTAGACAGACTTACTCGGATTTCAGTTCTCGTTTAGTTGTACAACCTCAATCACATTAGTTATCTTTGTTCAATTTGTTTCCTTATCAATAAAAGGATGGGTGTCATTGCTTATTTTTATGGTTAAATAAGAATGGGGGTGCACTAAGGCAGCTTTTGTTGGCTTAATTGAGGCACAGACGGCATTAGAAGGAACATGCCTCATCCCTCGCCAATCTTCCTGTACTTTCTCTTTGAAGCAGAGGAACAGAGCCTATTCTCCAGCAGCTTCCCAGATCAGGTAAACTCTTGAGATTAGATGACACGGGACCAGGAGCTGACAGACTATCTGGTATATTTGGTAAGATTGCGGGAACAGACGTTAAGTGTTTTAAAGATGAGGAAACAAAGTGTGGTAGATAACTGTAGAGAAATCTATTTTCCTTATTCACCCTAATTCTTTATAGAAACCGACAATTATCTGGAACCTCCGAGACTGGAAGCCTTGGGAGACAACACTCAGAGTCAGGTCGCTTAATATTGACTGGATCTCCCAATGCCGGTAGTGGCTAAGTGACTTCTCAGGCAGTTGATGTAAACAGATGGGAACCAGAAGAAGATGAAGAAAGTAATCCCCTCAGCAATTGTAGTTAACTGGCTGGATTATGAGAATATTGGGAGTTACATTTTATTACTTCTGAAAATAATGGGAAATATATTGAGAGCGATTTACATTTAGCAACCCAGAGATGAAGGTTCATGGAGTTCTAATTTGGATATAAACAATGTTATTGTGTTTGGCAGGCACAGGCTGGTGAAGCCTAAGCCAAGGATATTACATGTGACTGGCCCTTTATTGTCCTTATCTTATAAATAGCTTATAAATAATCATCATACTTTCTCCCCCTCTTCCCACTCAATATCCTGAAATATAGAAGCAATTGAGACGTTAAGGAATTATCTGGACTGGTATTTTGCCTCCAGCCTGAGCTGTATTTTAAAACTGGTAAGTGTGTCTTACCACTCATAACTAAAAAGTAGGAGTTTAGCACATAATTGCTAAGACGGTACTGTCCCATAGTAACTGGGTGAGAAAAAAAGTCTCACAATGTTCATCTTCCTTACTATGAGTTATGAAATTTGTAATTATCTTTCATGGAGGAGATGTCAATGTATTTTTGTTACCCACAAAGTGTTCAAAACTGAAAAGGGAGTTTTTCAAACATTTATTCTAGTGCAGAATATGAGAATTCTAAATTTTCAAAGCCAGATTAAATCTTCAACTTAAAATATATTTCCAAATAGCATCGCACACTCAGGGATATATTTAAAGAAATGAACATTGTCATCATTATATCATCAAGAAATTTAGAACAATTTAGCAACAACTCTGGCATATACCTAGGGTGTATCTAATCTTTAACAATTTTTCCATGCAGACATAAGTGCAAATCCATTGCTATTTTAATAATTTAATCCATTATACTTAAGGCTTTCCTCTCTTGCTAACAACTGGAGTTCTCTGATCTCATGCATATATGAGCTAAGAATACATCATGAGGAATCCTTGGGGATTATACAGATATATGTAATTTTTTCAGGGCACAGGCACTCATATAATAAGAATAAATTTCAAAAGCAGCATTTCTGTCTCATGGTAATTGCCAGTCTTCTCAATTTCCCATCATCTACATCCTGTAATTCTTAATATTCATGAAATATGAGCCACTGTCTTTCTATTAAACTGGCTTCTTTCCCATTTTCTTAACACAGTTATACATATGCCAAATTCTGACAAATAATTTTGGTGCTACTTATGCTTTTTTTTTTTCCATGATGTACTCAGGAATTGCACTACAACATACCCTTGGCTTCATGCAGTCTAGCCACATGACAATGTTATGATTAGGTTATGCTGTCTCTGCCATTGAATTTTTAAGTGCTTGAAAATATCCAATATAAATTTGTCATTTTCTAAATTCTACTATGCAAAGAAAAAATACATAGAGCAACATTGCAACAAATGTTTTTCACAACAGTCCAATGAGATAACATTAAAATAATAGATGGGAGAAATTGAGTATACATCTCCAAAATGCTAAGTAATAATAACAAACACATTTTGAAAATGAAGAAGTCAGGATTGGAACTCAGGTCTGTTTTATTTGATATCTCATTGCTCTGCAAAATTTCATTGCAGAAATATGGGTTAGTTAATGCCGTAGCGGTGGCTGTCAAACAATAGATATGAGCTGGATCTCATTTTTCTGTATGGTTAATTCTTGGAAACCTCCTGTATGTCTCTCAGGATATCCATTGGAATATGTTCTTCATTTCTCAGTGCAGTAGCCTTGGAAATACACCACCATATTGGTTTTCCTTCTGTCTTCGGTTTTCCCCAACACTCGATCTTGCTTCTTTGGATAACTCCTCCAATAAGCTCTCTGCACCCATGTCCTTGTCTCCAACTCTGCTTTTGAGGAAATACAACCTGCTGCTTCCTATGAGGTTGACCCCAACAGGATTCTGTTCATTTAATTTTGCAGACTTCTGAAGTTATATGTTGAAAGAACAGAAGATGCTATAAAGGAAGTAGAAAGCAATGGAAAGAGTGTTGGGTTGGCAGAGTGAACACAGCTTATAAATAACCTAAGTAGCTTTGGACCAGTCTCTTATACCTTTCAGTGACTGTTTCCTCACCTAGAAGAATAGAACTATATAGTCTATAAATTACTGCTTTCCCAGGACCTAAATTCAATATTTCTAAGTCCTAAGTAAGAAATAAATGTTTGATTAAGCAATAGGTATAACCTATATTAGTCCAAGCTGGAATGCTGAAATGATAAGTTAGCTCTTCTTTATGGTTAGTCAGTGACCCACAGGTCAAGTGATATGACATGAGAACATTTTAATAATTACTAGACACTTTCTCTGAAAGCATTTACACTTTTCTTTGTCAGCCACAGTGGAATTTAGTAGACTCTAGTCTTACTGACATTACCTAAGAGAATTGCTCTCTACAGCTATAAAGAAGGAGAAATACTGCACAATGAGATGATATACTGAAGTCAAGCATGAGAAAAAGCTGGATTTAGCAGATTATGTATTTTGCCTACATAGGAAAATTTTGCTGATTATTGAGATGACAAAAAAAAGGAAACATCCCTTCTGTAACTTTTGCATATTAAGCACTCTTACCTTTGGGAGTCCTAAACCAGTTCAAATTTGGTATAAAGAGGAACTGGTGGAATCATTAACCTCATTGTTTCCTGGGTTCTCTCCAGTGTGTCGTAAGTGACTGGGATGTTCTGTCTAACTGGAATGAGTCTTGCTCCCAGGAGGCAAGATGATGATGGACTAGACAAACTGTAATGGTCTCTTTCAGCCCACAATTTCAATGATAAACCTAAATAATATATACTTTTTAACTTTTAGGACACTGTATATATATCTTTTCCATTTTGAAATTTGCTCCTTTCATTAAGTTATTTTCTTGTACATATTTATGATGTTCCCATTATGAACTAAATTTCTTAAATTTATATCTCAATTCCAGATAGCTTTCCTCTGTTCCAGACCCATATACCCAACTATGTGCCAAACATCTCCACTTGAAGACTTCAACTCCACAGACACTTCCTCTCCAATATGTTCCAAGTGAGTAATAATCATTGCTCTTAAAACCTCTCTTTTCCTTTTCTTTTCACATTCTTCTTTATTCTGAAAATCCCTTTCCTAGCAGAAGACATCATCATCCTTAATTTTTTTAGAAAACTCCAGGTAATCATTGCATCTTCCCTCTCATTATCTGATTTAGTCTTCTCAGGCTGCTATTAAAAAAATACCATAGGCTGGGTGGCTTAAACGATAGACATTTATTTCTCAGAGTTCTGGAAGCTGAAAACTCCAAGATCAAGGTGCCAGCCAGTTGGCTCTGGGGGAAAGCTTTCTTCCTGACTTGCAGTTAGCTACCTTCTTTTAATGTCCTAACACGGCAGAGAGAGAATTCCGGTCTCTCTTCCTCTTCTTATAAGGACATTTATCCACCATGGGGGCTGACTCTTATGATCTTCTCTAAACCAAATTACTTCCCAAAGGCACCACCTCCAAATACCATCACATTGGGGGTTAGGGCTTCAACATATGTATTTGGAGAGGACACAAATATTTAGCCTATAATAGGCTATAAACGGCCCCCCAAAGTTCATGTCTTTCTTGGATGCAAAAGGCATTCATTCCATCCCAACAATCCCAAAAGTCTTAACTCACTCCAACATCAATTCTAAAATGCATATTTGCATTTAAATATTATCTCAATGAGATATAGGTGAGACTTGAGGTACGATTTATCCTGAAGCAGATTTTTCTCCACGTGTAAACTTGTAAAACCAGGTAAGTTATGTGCTTCCAAAATACAATAGTGGACTAGGCATCAGATAGACATTCTTGTTCCAAAAGGGAGAAATCAGAAGAGAAAAAGGGGTGATGGGCCCCAGGTGAGTCCAAAACTAGTAAGGTAAACACCAGTAGGTCTCAGGGTTCAAGAAGAACTCTCTTTGGGTTGATACTCTGTCTTTGGGGCCCAGGGGGGCTGTTGTCTTGCCTCTAAAGTTCTACTGGGCATGGGTCTCCGGGCTGCTGCTGTCCATTCTGTTGAAATGGAGGTAATGTCCCTCCCCACCCCACTTTGGAACTGAGAAGGCAGCCCTGGTGATCTTTGAATCACCTCAGGGTCATTCTTTCCTTGTCTTGAAGAAGAGCTCATGTTTGCTGCCAAATAACTCTATGGTCCAATCTGGTAGGACCTTAAAAGTCTTACAACTTTTTTTCATTTCATCCTGTCTCTGTCCCTTCAGTTCAAACTGGCAGTGTTTCTGCTCAGGTAGCTGATTAGGTCGCAGTTCATTCACACTGATAAACTCCTTAGCAAATGATTGTTCCCCCATATTCTTATGGTTCTCTTCAGAACAAGCCTTTTCATTTTGGCAATATAGATAGATAGGCTGAAATTTTTCCAAATCTTTAAATTCTGACTCCTATTTGCTTAATATTTCCTTCTTCGATTCACCTCTCTCTTCTCACATTTTACTATAAAGTCAGAAGGAACCAAGCCACTTTTTGAATTAGAAATCTCCTGAGCTAAATACCCAATTTCATCGCTTGCAAATTCTACCTTCACAAAACACTACAGCACAGTTCAGCCGGGTTCTTTGATGTTTTATAACAAGAATCACCTTTTCTCCGTTGTCTAATAACATGGTCCTCATTTCCATCTGAGACCTCACCAGAAGGGCCTTTATTATACATATTTCTACCAACACTCTGTTCATGTTTAGTTGTGTATTCTCCAAGAAAATGGAAGCTTTCTCTACCCCTTCTCTTCTTTCTAAGTCCTTACCGGAATCACCCTCAAAAGTCCCTTTATGGCAATCTAGGCTTTTTCTAGCATGCACCTCAAAACTCTTTCAGTCTCTACCCATTACCCAGTTCCAAAGCCACTTCCATATTTGTAGATACTTGTTGCATAGCACCCCATTTCTCAGTACTAAAATCTGTATTCATCAGGATTTTCTAGAGAAACAGAACCAAAGGTGTATATATATATATATACAGACACAGAGAGAGAGATTATAAGGATTTGACTCATGTGATTATGGAAACTGAAAAGTCCAGACCCAGGAGAGCCAGTGGTATAGTTCCAGTCAGAGTCCAAAGGCCTGAGAAACAGGAGAGCTCAAGCTATAAGTTCCTGTCCCAGTATGAGTCCAAAGACAGGAAAACACTAATTTCTCAGCTTGAAAACAATCAGGCAGAGAGAGGGAATTCTTTCTTACTAAGCTTTTTATTCTATTCAGGCCTTCAAGAGATTGGATAAGACCCATCCTCATTGGGGAGGGCAATCTTTCCTCAGTCTGATTCAAATGTTGATCTCATCCAGAAACACCCTCACAAACACAGCCAGAAATAATGTTGCATCAAATATCTGAATACCCTGTGGCCCAGTCAAGAGGACACATAAAATTAACCATCACATTATCCATCCAAACTTGCAGAATCAAGTTCAATTTTTCATCATTTATTGCCTAGGAAAATGTAATATCCCACCTAGCTCTTAGCTTCCAGAAATATATGCCTAAAATACAAATTGACCCCTACCATCTTCAGGATATGGCATCTGGTTACATTTCCTGTTTAATCTAATCTATCATCCTTCCTCACTCCTCTTTGGGTAGCTGAATTATTTCCCTTCCCTCAATTGCATTGTATATTCTCTTATCCGTTTTGCCTTTGTGATGACTCATTCAAAATTCAACCCCTCATTTATTCCTTTAAGTAAATCTCAGAATTGTTTTAAGCTCTGTCTACATAGAGAAGGTGAAGTAGAAACATCAATAAAAAGGGGTATTATGAAGAAGAAAATGATTCATATTCATAAAATTCTTATTCTTCTCCATTTCTTATGTTCTGGGTGGTAAGCTCTGTGTGACCTGCCTAAATGTGAAGGAACAAGAAGCGTCTAATTGTCATTTATGCCAGCAAATGGCAATGGATACTTGAAGTTTTTCCTTAGGGTTTCTAACCCCTTCGGTTAAGATATGATATTCTTTTTTTTTTAAAGATTTTATTTATTTATTTGAGAGAGAGAGAATGAGAGAGAGCAAGCACATGAGGGGGGGGAGGGTCAGAGGGAGAAGCAGACTCCCCGCCGAGCAGGGAGCCCGATGCGGGACTCGATCCAGGGACTCCAGGATCATGACCTGAGCCGAAGGCAGTCGCTTAACCAACTGAGCCACCCAGGTGCCCAAGATATGATATTCTTAACAACTCAGCAGATATAACCTTCTAGTGGGTCTTCTGGCCTCAGGTAATATATCCACCCCTGTACATATACTTCCCTTGGCTCATGTATTCCTTCCTTAGCATCTTAAAGGGCAACTAAGGCATTTCTACTCTGCTCAGAACGGGTCATAATCCTTTTCTCAAGGTTTCTAAGAGCTCCCTTAGCTCTCATCTCAGTGAGTTTTCCTTATCCCCTAGAGTTCTTGCCAGGGTGTTAAACCCAGTGTCCTAAGAAAGTGTCCCCAAATTAATGAATTCTTCCTTACCTCGTCTATGTTCTGGCTCCCTAGATCACCATAAAATTCCAATAACATTGCCATTCTCCAGCTCTGGCTCATACATACTAGCTAATTTTTGCAGCTTGCTCAGAGTAAAATCTCTTTATTCCATTATGAGGCCCAACATGATCCAGCAGGTTTACCCGGTGATTTAAAACTACTTGTCAGCTTGGCAGCCAAGAGAGGAGTTGAGGTTGGCAGAGTGGAACCCCTGTTGCTTTGTAGGGGAGAGGCCTCTGCAGTGTCTTTTCATACAGGAGAAGTGCTCACTCTCACTAGGGAGGCATGGAGCACCTCTGTAAACTCTGAGCGTTTGGAAAGGTCTGCAAAGCCAAATTCCTCAAGGGCATCTACCCAGATTTTCCTAGATTATATTCCAGGGCCCCAGGTTTTCCCAACCAAGAGCCTTATTTTAGCATAGAAGACCTGTCCTCTCTAAGCATTTTTTTTTTTTTTGTCCTTGCTAAGCATTTAAACGTCTCTGGAGCTCTGTGATGCTAAACATCAAGTCCATCTATTCCTCATTATGTTCATTCTTCCTCTGAAGGAATAACGACCTATTCATAATTCATCAGTTATGTCCCTGGCTCTCACACTTAGCCTTTAACAGTGTGTTAACCATGTTCAGTTTCTTAATATCCCTCTGCAGGCCTACAGTACAGCTTGATAAAAACCAGCCAATTCTACTGCTTTTATAATCATTGTCCAACTCCACCCTCAACTTTTATCTTGCAGTTGCTTACATGATCATAGCAGCAAGATGTTCCTTTCCACTGGGATATCATCCCAGGTCACGACCAGTTAAATCTGCAGCATTTGGGAATTAGAGGAGTCCCACACTGAGCAGAAATGGTGGACCTCTGGTATCTCTGTGATCTGTGCTCTGTCATTGGCTGGGAGCAACCCAGGAAAAACATGGTCTACACAGGAGTGCCACAGTGAATCTGAAGGTACAGCAGCTGGAGATCGTCAGACAACTGTGTTCTCCGCAGCAGGTTCTTCTCCGCAGCAGGTCCTCTTAAAGGGAGATCATGAAGGGAGCATAACTATGCCACATCCACCACAACATCCTACTCTACCCATCGCATTTGCATCTTTGTCCCTAGGGCAGTTGTTTATAGGGACCAGGCTGGAAGAAAGTGAGAACAATAGGGAAGTAGAGAGAACATGATTCTTGTAAAAAAGAAAGAGATTCCCCAGCTCTAAATGATAGTTGACACTTGGAAATGCCAAACCAGGGCTAACAGAGCTTCTAATGCCTTGAAGGAGCTTGATTTTTTTAAATCACTGTATATTTTAATAAGAACAGTTCAAAAAAATAATAAAACAAATAATAAAAACAAATAGTAAAAACTGCATAAAAATGTTCAAATTTATCAAGTCACAATTAATTCTGACATCTGTCACAAATAATTTGTTTTTAATAACAGAAAACCAAAATTTGTCAAATTTGTCAAGAACAAATTTTTGTTTTTTAAAAATAGTGATCTCTACTTCTGGATAGGGTGTAGTTTGCTGCCGTTGTAAAACCAGGGGGAAAAAATAGATAACTATAAAATCATATTTTATATTTGCTTTAGGACTTGCAAAGAAGTTTAAAGAAAATAAATTCCAGTGATAAATAAGACATTCTTAGATAAGAATGACTGGTTTTCCTACTTCAGGGTATTTGCTGAATCTGAGCATGGGTTGACAGAGGCCTTACACAATGTGAGGGACCCTACGTGGGTAAAGAAAAATTGGAATAGCTTTTAATGACCACATAGTTTGGCATAATGCATTTTGATGTGGAAGAGAGCCACATTGTAGTTAGTTCTCTCCATCTTCTGAGAGTCTCCTTGGGACTGTGGCTGATTTCATGGCTACATGGTTAGAAGTTGGGCTGAGAAGACAGAGAACATAGCACCTTGATGATAAAATCTTGATGAAAAAGAAAAACCTGTAATTAAAGTCCAAGAAAAGATTTTCCCTCAAGGCATTTGAAGACACAGAGTAACTATAACTAAAGCTGCTACCCAGTCCTAATCCAGCTCAACATCCAAGTGATAAGCCCATTCCCCTAGCTTCCTGACAAAAGAAAGAAAGGGCTGTCTTTGAAGAAAATAACATCTATTTCAATCTCTATAGTTCTTCCATACACAATGTCCAGCAAATAATAAGAAATTAGGTAATATGTCCTACAATTAAGAAAAAAGATAGTCAATAGGAGTAGATCAGTGTATGATCCAGATGTTAGAATTTCCAGAAAATGACTTAAAAATATCTATTGCAAGAATGTTTTCAAAGCAGAGAAAGTGAAGGAAGAAATGGAGAAAACGATGAGAATTTCAACTGAAAAATGGAATCTTTAAAAAGGACCAAATGGTGAAAATTGCAAAATCTGAAATAAGAATTCTTGGGATTGAAGAGGAAATGAAAGATACAGAGGAAATAATCAGTGAACCCCAAGACAGATCATATAAACACAGAGAAAACAAGATTTAATTAATCATTTAGAGCATAGTAAGCATGCATCTCACTCACTTCTGTTTCAATATGCTTTATTGACTAGGGAAAAAGGAAGCAGAGCTGTACTTAATTGCCTGGCATTAGTCATTACCAGCCAAGTCAAATTAATTTTTTTTTTAAAGATTTTATTTATTTATTTATTTGAGACAGAGAGAATGAGAGAGACAGAGAGCACATGAGAGGGGGAAGGGTCAGAGGGAGAAGCAGGCTCCCCGCCGAGCAGGGAGCCCGATGCGGGACTCGATCCCGGGACTCCAGGATCATGACCTGAGCCGAAGGCAGTCGCTTAACCAACTGAGCCACCCAGGCGCCCCTCAAATTAATTTTTTTAATTTATTCATTTGAGAGAGAAAGAGAGAGAGAGTGAGAGCATGAGCTGGGGGACGGTCAGAGGGAGAGGGAGAAGCAGACTCACCGCTAAGCAGGGAGCCAGTTGGACACGGATGCTGGGCCAATCCCAGGACCCAGGATCATGACCTCAGCCACCCAGGCACCCCCAAGTCAAATTAATTTATACCACAAAGTAAGTAGTGACTGTATCTATCATATGTCCAACCACACACAACAAAGTTGAGAACTTTTAGTATAGACCAACTCACATATAGACATAATATTTCTGATACCAACTCTGCCACTACCCTTTTACTTCAGGCCCTCTGTTTCTAAGCCTATAAAACATGCAGTTTGTGTGGTTCACAAAGATTTTGAAAAGGTTACATGTTCAAAGATAGTTCCATAAGGGTTCTTTATATAAGACCCTATTTAAGGGGTTAGTTTTTTGTTTGTTTTCTTTTATTTTTTTTTAGTCAAGGGTTTTTATTACAAATTCTTTTTCTATCCCATCTGCAACATTCTGATAGGATTCACATAGGTTGCTGCTCTGTTTCTAATAGCTGTTCCCTCGCTTTACAAAAGAAAGGTTATGTATCTTACCCACCCTCTAGCTTATTATGGAATATTTCATGGACTGAAATGAAAGATTTTAAAACTTCCAGAACAACGAAAAAAAAGAAAAAATTAAAATATCATTGTGTAACTAAACTCTAATAACTGTGTAACAAATCTCTGTGCTAGTCAAACGATATCCAATCCTTGGTGATCAATAAAATTGAAGAATCTGATGGAACTATCTGCTGATTGAACTTTAAACATGATTTCCAATAATACATCATAATATAGTATTTTGGATGCATACCAAAAGGGCACAAACAATTGAGTGGCATTTCTCATTCACATCCATTTTTTATGTAAACAAGTTTGCTGGGTACTTATCTATAATAATAAAAAACAGGAGTAGAATTAAAGCTGAACATTGTTCTAACAAAAAGTAATATTTATTATCCACAGATACGGGAATTATTTTTTAAATTGCAACCACATTATTATGAGATAACATTTACTTAATGAATTTTGAATTTGTATGTTAGTTTTATCAACTGTATCTTAATGAATGTAAGATAATTCAGAAGAAAATTTTTAACATCTAGAATCACTGACCATGGAAAATTTAGTTTTAAATTTTAATTTACTTACATATTTTTGTTGCAAAAGTTGATATGATGATCTAAAAAGGAATATTATTCATTAAAGATATATTCATCTAAAATTTTATGGGGAAAGTGTATTGGACACACAAGTACAAAAAAAGAAATTAGAAAATTTATGGCTGTTAAATAAGAGCTTGTTCATGTATTTCAAATTAATAATGGTAACTAGAAAGTTTCTATGGATTTTATACTCTATTTATTTTTATTTTATTTTATTTTTAAAAAGTCAATGTTCACAAGATACCATAAGTTACACCCTCGCATCCATTTTAAATTATAATAAAAAATGTCAACTTGAAAATGTGTGAGAAGGGACATTGTTTTTCAACAATTTTAAGGTGCAAATAAGCAAAAATTTGAAAAATCATTAAACTAAATGTTGCCTGTGATTGTTTCTTATACTCCATAAAATATGAGACTTGTCCTTAATATTTGCTACTATTCACCTATGTTTTTATTTAAAGAAATATTGTGCTTTAATGATAAGCTATTCACACAAAACAAACTACCATAGAGATACATGTTTTCAGAAGGTAATATACCCACATTCAACAAATTTCCACGGTATGGAGCTGGAAGACCCCTAATGTTAAGAATTAAGAGAAAAAAGAAAAAAGAAAAGACCTAATTAGAGCTGTCCTGAGTAGCCTTCAGAAATTAGAAAAAATGTAAGTGACTTTCTGGCATTTAGTTGTCTGAAATCATGCTAAATAATTTTATACTTCCTTTTCTCTCTTTCCTAACTCAACTGCCAGAAAAATCTGGAAATAAGCATTCCAAACAATTGTCACTCCAGTGATATCAGTAAATTCTATCAGTTTTTTTAAATGCCAGAGTTGTTTCTTTTATTTAATGTTTGGCTGTATATAACAAGTGCACATTTTTCTACTCCAAACTCTTGTATAAGTTGGAACTGAACACTCTAGTTGAAAAGAAAAATCTTCCCCCTTCCTAAGTAAATGCCATTTTCATTATATTGCTTTATGAACTATATTGCAATATAATATTAAAATTTTTGTTTACAAAAACAAAGCATTCATGAACAGCAAATTTGTGAAAAGCAAAGTTTCACAAATAATAGAAGCAATGAACACCTATGAGTTTAACCTAAATTTAATTTACTTTCTTTGGGCTCTTAAGTGGTTAATATGGAGCCAATAATTTAAATGGTTTAATTATGTTTGTTGTATTTTTCCTCAAATTTT